>NC_091304.1:46880792-46923292 GCF_038502225.1 Cherax quadricarinatus
TAAGCGCAATACGATTACATGTGCAATGACAGCAGTTTGTTAGGTAAATGGTTGATGTTTATTGTTCTTGATGTGAATGCTTTAAGAGGGGCGACACTTACGTCAAATAATTATTTAGCGGTTGCTACAGTGACTTAGATGGAGTCCAAGGAGAATATTATTAGTGGTTATGAGAGAAGTGAAAGTGAATGAACTAAAGAAGACATGTAGACTCTGATGTGTGGAATTACTGAAAGAAATAATGATTAGAGAACGAAGCTGCATTGCTTGATTAAAAATGGAGTTACAGAGTGCGCAGGAGATGTTTCCTCTGATAGGGTGGATGCTGACGGGAGATGGAACGAGTGGTGGAATGATGAGGCCAATTGGTGGGTAAGGGAGACATAAGTTGTCATATGAAAAGTTTTTACAATGGCAATATTTTGTACGGGATGCAGAAAATATGGAGATTAAAAAATGCAGAACGAATGGTGAGAGAGTGCATAAGGAGAGCAAATGAGAGAATAGGTCAGTTATTGCCAGCAAGTGTTGCTGAGAATAAGAAATAATTTTGGTTGGTGGCCAGCAAAAAGTGGTCTTGTTACCGTAGTTAAAAACGGAGAAAATAAAATTTTTATTATCATAACCATAATTTTTAAAGGGGTGGACCTGTAAGCCTGCGGAAGACCTTGATCAGATGACCAAAAGCTCCAGCTGCGGATCATCATATGGCTAAAACCCGCGTCAGGAAACACTTGTTCTGTTTCCTGACAAACTTTACCTAACCTAACCTAGGAAATAAAAAGAGAGCAGCTGTTGAACATTGATGATATAAGTGAGGCAATGACATCTTGTGCAGAAGTTAGGAAGAGTGTGGAGGAAGTGCATGATGCAGTAGGTAGAATGAAGCTGGATTAACGAAGGTGAGTTCAACGGGATGAAGACAGGGAAGCTAGAAGCAAGTGGAAAAAAAACGTTTTGTAGTGGCTAGTGTAAACCAGATGTTTAAATTGAAGTATATCAATGAACAATACTTAGATAAGAAACTCTGTCGCATTTATGGATGTAGAAAGTCCATAGGACAGGCTAAACAGAGGGGAAGAAGATGGTAGGAATGACAAATGTTCCAAATGTATCACAAAGGTAGCGGGTTACTAAAAGTAGTAACGCATTTTTCTTCAGAAAGTGAGGTTCAGATTAGGATAAATATCTGAGAGATGAAGTCTACTTTTTCCAATTAAGATAAGACTGAACAGGAATGTTCGTTTTCACCATTGTTCTTTATCATATTTGTAGATGGGTTGTAAAACAAGTGCTTGCTGGGGTGTTCCAGAGAGGTGTAGGATTCAAAGATAATGAGTTTAATACGAAGTGGGAATTCTTTCACTTGTTTTTTGCTGATGACTCTGTTCTTTTGAGAGATTCTGATATGTTATAAAGACTTGTAAAGGAGTTTGAGAGGCTGTGTAAACGAAAAAAAAAATGTAAGTGAGCGGAGAAAAGAGTTGTATAAATTGCTAAGTGAAGTACGGAATATCAGAGTGGAGGAAGTATAGACGAAACGAATGTATTTAAATTTTTGGGAGAGGATGTGTTGGTAGATGGGTCTATGAAAGACAAGGTGAATCATAGAATAGAAGAGCGATAAAAGGGTAGGTGGTGCGTTGAGGCGCCTGTGGAAAGAGAAAAAAATATTTGTAAATGCAAAAACGGAAATGTACCAGAAAATAGTGGTGCCTACACTTTTATATGGGTGTGAGACATGTTCCATAAATGATACAGCTAGGAGGAGGCTGGAGACAGTGGGAACGTCATGTTTGAGAGAAATATATAGAACCAACATTTTATGGAGAATTAGGAGCATAGATATTAAATGAGTGTGGTGTGTTGGGTTGCGAAAGGGGGTTGAGGTGGTTTGGCCATTTAAAAAGGGTGGATCAGAATATCAATACAAAGATTTAAAACAACCGGGTTGGTCTTTCCAGAAGGGCTGGAGGGAGTGGGTGAAGGTTTTAAGTGATAGAGGCAGGCGTACATTCGCTTGCTAGATTAAAGTTTATATCGCTTGACGTGCTGTTGGAGTGTAACCAAGGTAACGTTTATGAAAGAATTCATGAAAACCAGTTAGCCGGACTTGAATCCTGGAGATAGAAGCTATAGTGACTGGACCTTGAAAGAGATAGTGGAGACGGTGCTGTCCGGAGGATCATCTGAAATGTGATGTCTGCAGTTGGCTGAATGATGAATGTGCTTCCTGTTTTTAGGTCACCCTACCTTGGCGGGAGACTACTTTGGCCAAAAAAAAAAAACATAGGGAGCCAAACAACCCACATTAATTTCAGTCCCACACTACAGAAAACTAGAGGGTAGAGAAAATTTATTTACAAAGTAGATCACATGCCCTGAGATGGGGCAGGAACAAGTGACTTAAGGGTATAAGTATTTGTAGCATATATGATTTTCCATCTTTGAAATAAAACTCCATGGTAAGATTGCATAACTTCGCCAGCAAATTGTTTTGGACACGGGAAACTCTGTAGATCACTTTGGTGTTCAACCAGTTTGTTCAACCAGTTTGTTCAACCAGTTTGTTCAACCAGTTTGTTCAACCAGTTTGTTTTTATTAAGATTTAACATTTTCGTTTTGTGTAGATTACGATTCCTTAATTTCCCTACGAAATCCAGCCAATGCAACTTACTTAGTCTTTCTCTCTTGTATACTCATTCACTCTTCGTTCTAGCTTACTTTTTTTTTACGTCTGACTCAGAGGAAGGCTGCCAAAGATAAACTATAGTGTGTATGAATTGTGTTCTCTAGTCCTAATTAGGTAACACTCATTTTTATATGCTGCAAATAAATAATCATTAACTAGATGGTGAATTAATTAACCCGGGCAATTACTCTTGCTCCAGTTTATTTACTTCGTAAATATATCGCGTGAACTCAAGAATGTATTAACGAGCAGTTTTTCTTAGCGTGGAGAATAACTTATTGTAATGATTTCACAGCCTATTATAAATGCGTATCTTAATGTAAACATCACCCTAACTACGTTAGCATAAATTGCATTACCCTAATGCCTGCTATAACCAAGAAACGCTAGCATATGTTAGTAGACTACCATCACCTGTCGTGGAACTTTAACTTGTTTCAGATCGCCCTAACATCTGCTAATGCCTATAATTATTAGACCGCCCCCCTTAACTCCTGCTATCATCAGCCTACCATCTGCTAACATCTAACAGCCGTGGCACGTAAGAACGTAATAAATCACCCCAGCATCTAGCAGAAAGACACTAATGAACAGTGCAAAACAGTATTTATAAACTTTTTCTCTAAACTGAGCTTTACCAAGTCTTGATAATGCTTTGCTAGAGCAAAATGAACTATATTCAAAGGCTTGCACAGCACGTTTTGCCTTTCTACCACATGTGTCGGTAAATGCTGCCCCTCAGTTCCGTCCATTTGACAGTGGTTGATATCCTTGGTCCACTTACACCCACGTATTAGAACATTCCAACACCTGCTCGAAGATACACTAGGATTAATTCGTCTTAAAATGCATCGTCATTATTATCTTTATCTTAATATAATAAGAACATGTGAAGTCTTATGTATTATCTGGACTATCATGGCAGTAATAACTGAAGTGGTATTATAACATAGCAATTAGAACTAATAGCCTTTCTTCTAGTGCGCATACACACACTTGAACGAATAGGTTTATATTAAGGATGTATTAGAGTATTGGTATCGGCTAATTTTACGGTATCGGTATTGGTGGAAAAAATGGTCGTGACAAAAAACACCAGAAGAAAACATCAAACTCGCAGAGAGGGATTCACAGTCGAGTGTGTGTGTGTGTGTGTGTGTGTGTGTGTGTGTGTGTGTGTGTGTGTGTGTGTGTGTGTGTGTGTGTGTGTGTGTGTGATGTAGATCAATGACAGAAACTTGGTCAAGCGTAAAGCTTGCTTGTGTCGTAGAAGTGGGTGAGGCAGCAGGCGACACGGACCTTCGCGGCGTCACACCGAGGGGAAAGACACGGAGAAATGTCAAGGTCGCCCTTTTACAGTCGTCGCCCTTTGCTTATTCTCGGCAACAATGCATTTCAATTTTCCGGTGAACGGATCAGCGCAATCGATCGTTCCCCGACTCTCTCTCTCTCTGTCCCGGCGTCACCAACCTCGTTGTTCAACGTATGACTTACAACTGTGATTTCTCATTCTCTCTCTCTTTCTCCTCTCTCTCTCCCTCCTTCGACAAGGTCCTCCCTCCACCGACGACTGCCTGGACAAGTGACTGGCTCAGAGATAGGAAACAAAGGTGCTCAACGGTGAGGTGTCTCACTGGCTTTCCCGGTGATCGGATCTGGATCCAGTTCTTTCCCCGATATACATAAATAATCTCGAGGTAGAACGAATATCTAAAATAATATCATAGGTAAATGATTCCAAATTGGGAAAAATCCGACATGTTCTCGAACACTGCCGCATGTCCCCAGACACTGCCGCATGTCCCCAGACACTGCCGCATGTCCCCAGGCACTGCCGCATGTCCCCAGGCACTGCCGCATATCCCCAGACACTGCCGCATGTCTCCAGGAACTGCCGCTTGTCCCCAGACACTGCCGCATGTCCCCAGACACTGCCGCATGTCCCCAGACATTGCCGCATATCCCCGGACACTGCCGCATGTCTCCAGGAACTGCCGCTTGTCCCCAGACACTGCCGCATGTCCCCAGACATTGCCGCATATCCCAGGACACTGCCGCTTGTCCCCGGACACTGCCGCATGTCCCCAGGCACTGCCGCTTGTTTCCAGACACTGCCGCGTGTCTCCAAACACTGCCGCATGTCCCCAGACACTGCCGCATGTCCCCAGACACTGCCGCATGTCCCCGGACACTACCGCATGTCCCCGGACACTGCCGCATGTCCCCGAACACTGCTGATTGTCTCCGGACACTGCCGCATGTCCCCAGACACTGCCGCTTGTCCCCAGACACTGCCGCTTGTCCCCGGGCACTGCCGCTTGTCCCAGGACACTACCGCATGTCCCCGGACACTGCCGATTGTCCCCGGACACTGCCACATGTCCTCAGACACTGCCGCATGTCTCCAGACACTGCCGCATGTCCCCGGATACTGCCGCATGTCCCCAGAGATTGCCACATGTCCCCGGACACTGCCGCATGTTACCGGTCACTGCCACATATCCCCAGACACTGCTTTATGTCCCGGACAACCCTCGCATATCCCTGGACACTCTCCGCATGTCCCGGGACGCTGCCGCATATCCTACGACACTTCCACACACCACAGGATACTCCTACATGCCCCAGAACACGCCCCCACGGCCCAGAACAAGCCCATATATCTCAGGACACTTTCCCCACAGCCCAAGACACTATTTCACATTCCAGGACACTCCCACACATCCCAGGACACTCCTACGCATCCTAGGACACCTTCTATACGCCCCATAACACTCCTACACATCCTAAGACACTCTTAACATAACATAAGAACATAAGAAAGGAGGAACACTGCAGGAGGCCTGTTGGCCCATACTAGGCAGGTCCTTTACAATTCATCCCACTAACAAAACATTTCCCCAACCCAATTTTCAATGCCACCCAAGAAATAAGCTCTGATGTGAAAGTCCCACTCAAATCCAACCCCTCCCACTCATGTATTTATCCAACCTAAATTTGAAACTACCCAAAGTCCCAGCCTCAATAACCCAACTAGGTAGACTGTTCCACTCATCAACTACCCTATTTCCAAACCAATACTTTCCTATGTCCTTTCTAAATCTAAACTTATCTAAATTAAATCCATTACTGCGGGTTCTCTCTTGGAGAGACATCCTCAAGACCTTATTAATATCCCCTTTATTAATACCTATCTTCCACTTATACACTTCGATCAGGTCTCCCCTCATTCTTCGTCTAACAAGTGAATGTAACTTAAGAGTCTTCAATCTTTCTTCATAAGGAAGATTTCTAATGCTAGGTATTAATTTAGTCATCCTACGCTGAATGTTTTCTAACGAATTTATGTCCATTTTGTAATACGGAGACCAGAACTGAGCTGCATAATCTAGGTGAGGCCTTACTAATGATGTATAAAGCTGCAGTATGACCTCTGGACTTCTGTTGCTTACACTTCTTGATATAAATCCCAGTAATCTATTTGCCTTATTACGTACGCTTACGCATTGCTGTCTTGGTTTAAGGTTGCTGCTCACCATAACCCCCAAGTCCTTTTCGCAATCTGTATGGCTAAGTTCTACATCATTTAACTTATAAGTACTAGGGTTATGAACATCAAAATGGTATACAATACCGACAGGTTGTTAGGTAAGACACATATGCAACAGTTAGACAACTTTATTCCGAAACGTTTCGCCTACACAGTAGGCTTCTTCAGTCGAATACAGAAAGTAGGCAGGAACAGTAGAGATGTGAAGACGATGTAATCAGTCCATCACCCTTAAAGTCGTAGAATTTGAGGTTGTCAGTCCCTCGGCCTGGAGAAGTTCAGTTCCATAGTCAGGAACTATCTGAAGATCAAGCGACAGTGCGGAGACTTAAATACTGTCGGAAGGAGAGGTGCAGGGTAGTAGTAGTAGTAGTAGTAGTAGTAGTAGTAGTAGTAGTAGTAGTAGTAGTGAGAGGCCACTGAGAGGTCATGTCCCTCTCAGATCCAACCCTTCTCACTTGAAAAGCTTGTCCAAGGTGTTTTCTGTACCAAGATGCCATGTGTTGCAGTGTCTGACAAGATGAACATCAAAATGGTATACAATACCGACAGGTTGTTAGGTAAGACACATATGCAACAGTTAGACAACTTTATTCCGAAACGTTTCGCCTACACAGTAGGCTTCTTCAGTCGAATACAGAAAGTAGGCAGGAACAGTAGAGATGTGAAGACGATGTAATCAGTCCATCACCCTTAAAGTCGTAGAATTTGAGGTTGTCAGTCCCTCGGCCTGGAGAAGTTCAGTTCCATAGTCAGGAACTATCTGAAGATCAAGCGACAGTGCGGAGACTTAAATACTGTCGGAAGGAGAGGTGCAGGGTAGTAGTAGTAGTAGTAGTAGTAGTAGTAGTAGTAGTAGTAGTAGTAGTGAGAGGCCACTGAGAGGTCATGTCCCTCTCAGATCCAACCCTTCTCACTTGAAAAGCTTGTCCAAGGTGTTTTCTGTACCAAGATGCCATGTGTTGCAGTGTCTGACAAGATGAACATCAAAATGGTATACAATACCGACAGGTTGTTAGGTAAGACATATATGCAACAGTTAGACAACTTTATTCCGAAACGTTTCGCCTACACAGTAGGCTTCTTCAGTCGAATACAGAAAGTAGGCAGGAACAGTAGAGATGTGAAGACGATGTAATCAGTCCATCACCCTTAAAGTCGTAGAATTTGAGGTTGTCAGTCCCTCGGCCTGGAGAAGTTCAGTTCCATAGTCAGGAACTATCTGAAGATCAAGCGACAGTGCGGAGACTTAAATACTGTCGGAAGGAGAGGTGCAGGGTAGTAGTAGTAGTAGTAGTAGTAGTAGTAGTAGTAGTAGTGAGAGGCCACTGAGAGGTCATGTCCCTCTCAGATCCAACCCTTCTCACTTGAAAAGCTTGTCTTCACATCGTCTTCACATCTCTACTGTTCCTGCCTACTTTCTGTATTCGACTGAAGAAGCCTACTGTGTAGGCGAAACGTTTCGGAATAAAGTTGTCTAACTGTTGCATATGTGTCTTACCTAACAACCTGTCAGTATTGTATACCATTTTGATGTTCATCTTGTCAGACACTGCAACACATGGCATCTTGGTACAGAAAACACCTTGGACAAGCTTTTCAAGTGAGAAGGGTTGGATCTGAGAGGGACATGACCTCTCAGTGGCCTCTCACTACTACTACTACTACTACTACTACTACTACTACTACTACTACTACCCTGCACCTCTCCTTCCGACAGTATTTAAGTCTCCGCACTGTCGCTTGATCTGAGACTTAGGTCTCAGACACTCCCTAGACAGGGAGCCAGTGCCGGGCCACCACTTGGAAGGGCCCGGGCCGGGAAAATACCGGCGAATCTTTAACAACAACAACAAGCTTGATCTTCAGATAGTTCCTGACTATGGAACTGAACTTCTCCAGGCCGAGGGACTGACAACCTCAAATTCTACGACTTTAAGGGTGATGGACTGATTACAACGTCTTCACATCTCTACTGTTCCTGCCTACTTTCTGTATTCGACTGAAGAAGCCTACTGTGTAGGCGAAACGTTTCGGAATAAAGTTGTCTAACTGTTGCATATGTGTCTTACCTAACAACCTGTCGGTATTGTATACCATTTTGATGTTCATCTTGTCAGACACTGCAACACATGGCATCTTGGTACAGAAAACACCTTGGACAAGCTTTTCAAGTGAGAAGGGTTGGATCTGAGAGGGACATGACCTCTCAGTGGCCTCTCACTACTACTACTACTACTACTACTACTACTACTACTACCCTGCACCTCTCCTTCCGACAGTATTTAAGTCTCCGCACTGTCGCTTGATCTTCAGATAGTTCCTGACTATGGAACTGAACTTCTCCAGGCCGAGGGACTGACAACCTCAAATTCTACGACTTTAAGGGTGATGGACTGATTACATCGTCTTCACATCTCTACTGTTCCTGCCTACTTTCTGTATTCGACTGAAGAAGCCTACTGTGTAGGCGAAACGTTTCGGAATAAAGTTGTCTAACTGTTGCATATGTGTCTTACCTAACAACTAGGGTTATGGGCACTCCCAAGCTTCAGAACCTTGCATTTATCTACATTGAACTGCATCTGCCACTTTTCTGACCAAGAATAGAGTTTGTTTAAATCCTCCTGAAGTTTCATAACATCTACGTTTGAATCAATTATCCTACCTATCTTTGTGTCATCGGCGAATTTGCTCATATCACTTGTAATTCCCTCATCAAGATTATTGATATATATTATAAACAACAACGGGCCCAAGACTGATCCCTGTGGAACGCCACTTGTTACAGATCCCCACTCGGATTTAACCCCATTTATGGACACTCTCTGCTTCCTGTCAGTGAGCCATGACTCGATCCACGAGAGCACTTTTCCCCCAATGCCATGAGCTGCCACTTTCTTTAACAGTCTATGGTGCGGAACTCTATCAAAAGCCTTACTAAAATCTAAGTAAATAATATCAAATTCTTTATTGTGGTCAACAGCCTCAAAAGCTTTACTGAAGAAAGTTAATAAATTAGTTAGACAAGACCGGCCTCTTGTGAATCCATGCTGGGTATCATTAATCAAGCTATGCTTATCGAGATGGCTTCTTATAATCTCAGCTATAATTGACTCTAGTAATTTGCCTACAATTGAGGTCAGGTTTATTGGGCGGTAATTTGACGGTAACGACTTGTCCCCTGTTTTAAAAATAGGAGTTACATTAGCCATCTTCCACATATCAGACACTACACCTGTTTGAAGAGATAAATTAAAAATATTAGTTAATGGTTCACAGAGTTCCATTTTGCATTCCTTAAGAACCCTTGAAAAAACCTCATCAGGACCCGGCGACTTATTTTGCTTCAGTCTGTCTATCTGCTTCACAACCATCTCACTAGTGACTGCGATGTTACATAATTTATCTTCTTCTAGCCCACTGTAAAAATTAATTACTGGAATATTGTTAGTGTCTTCCTGTGTAAAAACTGAGAGAAAATAATTATTTAAAATCAAGCACATTTCATTCTCTTTGTCAGTAAGGTGCCCATAGTTATTTTTAAGGGGACCTATCTTATCTCTAACTTTTGTTCTATAGACCTGGAAAAAACTTTTTGGGTTAGTTTTAGAATCCCTAGCAACTTTAATTTCATAGTCCCTTTTAGCTTTTCTTATCCCCTTTTTAATGTTCCTCTTAATGTCAATATACTGATTCATAAGATGACCCTCACCTCCTTTGATACGCCTATAAATTCCTTTCTTATGCCCTAGTAGATATTTAAGCCTATTATTCATCCATTTTGGGTCATTTCTATTTGATCTAATTTCTTTATATGGGATAAACGCTCTTTGAGCAGCATGTATAGTGTTCAGAAAACTGTCATATTGATAGCTCTCTTCGTTACCTCAGTCAACAGATGATAAGTGTTCTCTAAGCCCATCGTAATCTGCTAAGCGAAAATCTGGGACTGTTACTGAGTTATCGCTACTATCGTACTTCCATTCAATGCTAAATGTAATTGATTTGTGGTCGCTAGCACCCAGTTCCTCTGAAATTTCTAAATTATTAACAAGGGATTCATTGTTTGCCATAACTAAGTCAAGTAGGTTATTTCCCCTTGTAGGTTCTGTCACAAACTGCTTCAAAAAACAATCCTGAAATACTTCTAAGAAGTCGTATGATTCTAAATTCCCAGTCAAGAAATTCCAATCAACATGACTAAAGTTAAAGTCTCCTAGAATTACTACATTATCGTGCCTTGTGGCCTTAACAATTTCCTCCCATAGTAGTTTCCCTTGGTCCCTATCTAAGTTTGGGGGACGGTATATCACTCCTAAAATCAGTTTTTCATGCCCCTCTGAAAATTCTATCCAAACAGACTCTGTATGTGTTACTTCAGACTTAATACCCGTTTTTATGCAACAGTTCAAGCGATCTCGGACATACAATGCCACCCCACCCCCCTCCCAATACTTCTATCTTCTTGGAACAATTTAAAACCCTGAATATGGCATTCCGCACGCATGTCCCGACTTTTTGAATTAAACCACGTCTCAGTTAAGGCAAATACATCAATGTTACCTACACTAGCAACTAATCTCAACTCGTCCATCTTATTCCTAGCACTACGGCAATTAGCATAATAAACATTGAAAGACTGTCCTTTCTCTTTACCCTTCCTGCTCATTTCTATTTTTCTACTAAACCTATTACTGTCCTTATAACCCAAGGTCCCTGGCTTTTCAATATCTATCTCGTTCTTATTATTACTAGTTCCCCTAGAACTCGTAATATTACTACACTGGGACTTCACTGTTTTCCTGCCAAAACCCATACCA
This sequence comes from Cherax quadricarinatus, assembly GCF_038502225.1. Taxonomy (NCBI): domain Eukaryota; kingdom Metazoa; phylum Arthropoda; class Malacostraca; order Decapoda; family Parastacidae; genus Cherax; species Cherax quadricarinatus. The sequence continues at coordinate 46,891,859 of NC_091304.1, forward strand.
CTAACTATTCCTAGTTTAAAGTCCTAACTGCTCCCTCCACTGCAGTTGCCAGTGCTCCCACCCCACACCTAGATAAGTGAACCCCATCCCTAGCATACATGTCATTTCTGCCATAGAAGAGGTCCCAGTTGTCGATGAATGTTACCGCATTTTCCTTACAGTATTTGTCCAGCCAGCAATTGACACCAATTGCCCTGGACAACCATTCATTTCCAACTCCCCTCCTTGGCAAAATACCACATATGAGAGGGTTCCCACCCTTCTAATTATTTCTATTGCTGACCTATACCTGCTAATCAGGTCCTCACTCCTACGTCTGCCAACATCGTTGCCTCCAGCACTGAGACAGATAATAGGATTGCTCCCATTACCTCTCATGATGTCATCCAGACGGCTAACAATATCCTCCATCCCAGCCCCAGGAAAGCAAACTCTCTGTCTCCTACTTCTGTCCTTCAAGCAGAACGCCCTATCCATATACCTAACTTGGCTATCCCCAACAACAACAATATTCGTACCTTCCTTAATGTCTTTCGTCATGACGTTCCCAGTATTCGACTCACATTCGTCGGGTAGCACTGAGAATGTATTAGATGTTTCCACAACAGTTTCCACGGCAGTCTCTTTCTTCTTCATCGTTTCTACCTTTCCATTCGTCTTCTTGATCGTCAACTTCTTTCCCTGCTGTCCAGCCACTGACCAGTTTCCCTTCTTGACCTGAGGACTCAAAACAGGAGGACTACTCCGAATCTTTTTGTTTTCCTCGGTCAGTCGCCGAATTTCCATATTTGCCAACCTCAATTCTTCCTTAAGCTGTTGGTAAAGTTGCTCGATGGAGGGCATCTTGCTTCAATTCTAGAGAGCGCGCAAACAGGTCTTCACAGAGCCAAGTACACGTCAACACTGCGCAAAAGCCAACTCAATCAGGAGCTACTGCGCAGCACGTCCGCACGGCCCAATAGCGATGCGAACACTCCATACACACTCTTACACACCCTTGGACACTCTTACACACCCTTGGACACTCCTACGTACCCCAGACCAGTCCTACACACCCCAGGACATTTCTACATACTCCACAACAGTCCTACACACCCCACAACACTCCTACACACCCCAGGACACTCCCACATAATCTAGGATACTCCCTGGTGACATGGTATCCTGGCATAGTAATGAGTAACGACGTTTTGAGGGGCCATAGTTATAAGTGATGACCTGAAGAGGGGCCATAGTCATAAGCGGTGACGTGATGAGGGGCCACGATCATGAGTGGTGACGTGATGAGGGGCCATAGTTATGACTGATGACGTGATGAGTGGTCATAGTGGTGAAGTGGTGAGGGGCCATATTTATGAGCGATAACGTGGTGAGAGGCCATAGTTATGAGTGTGAAGTGGTGAGAGGCCATAGTTATGAGTGTGACGTGGAGAGAGGCCATAGTTATGAGTGTGACGTGGTGAGAGGCCATAGTTATGAGTGTGACGTGGTGAGAGGCCATAGTTATGAGTGTGACGTGGTGAGAGGCCATAGTTATGAGTGTGACGTGGTGAGAGGCCATAGTTATGAGTGTGACGTGGTGAGAAGCCATAGTTATAAGTGTGACGTGGTGAGAGGCCATACTCATGAGTGATGAAGATGGAAAGTGGAGATTCTGTACAATAACGACGGCAGCTCAACGTTACTGTAATCGTTACATTCATGGGACTATATTTAACCCAGGAGGGCCGTGCGGACTCTCGGAATGGGATGGGTGGGGAATGGGTAGGGGGGGGTGAGTGGTCAGGTTTAATCAGAGGAGGAGGAGGGTAGTTCCAATTCCTTGAATCAACAGCGCTTTGCCAGTATCAGAGTACGCTTCATGAAGGGAGGTATCATTAGGGCGTACAATATACCGTGTCGAACAACCTTGGTACAATTTTTCTTGAATAGATACCTCCGTTGTAGACCGAGTACCAACTGAGTCGTTTCGCTCTGCGTAGAGCTTAAAGTTAGCTAATAAAACACTACACAAAGCCAAATGTTCAAATGAGTGTCTGTTCTGGAACAGGTTTACGTTTTTCACTAATTGCCGGGTGTACGGCATTTTTATGTAGATATGTGGGTAGCAAGGTCATGTTGACGGGTGGGCGGTCAGTATCAACTAAAGAACAACGTAATAAGACTGAGGTCAAATGGAATACAGATTAGGGGGAGCGCCTTGGCAAAGAGAAAGGAGAGGATTATGGTCAGTGGGGATGGTCAGGGTAGCGGATCGAGGCTCGCGTTACATGGGGATTTATTTGCTCCGGTTTGATGCCTGTCGATAAGGTTACCGTAATTGTAATGGAAAGTATTCCTGTATAATCCATACCACTGGTGGTATGGTTTGTTTGTAATCGTGTCACTGCGATTTCCTAAGTCGATTCCCGTATGCTCAAACATCCAGTGATGGAAGTGCACTCGACGTTGTGCGTTTAAACTATTTGTGCTCTTATTATGTACTGTCATTAAGTAACCTCTTCATATTTTTCACGTAAATTTATTGATGTGATGCTCAATACGATTTTTTTTAACGCAACCTACTTTTACTCTTTATTATGAAATAGGTTAAATGAACCTAATATATTACTTAAACCAATACAAACGTAAGTTAAACCACAAATAGGTAAATTACTCATGTGAGATGGGTGAGGAAAAACAGGACGCTGTGAATTCTGAAATTCTATTCCCTTTGGTGCGATAATGGGCCACATTATGCCAGTATGTTCACTTAGAGGATGGATGGTGCTGCACAGTACTCACTCCTCGGGGTAAAAAATATTTTGGCTTTACTTAAACCGGCCGAAGGTCTCAGCCATATGACCAAAATCTTGATGGAGCGGATCATCATATGACTAACAGATACCTAAAGTCAGTGCCTGATCAGCCGGGCTGTGGCTCGTACGTCGGACTGCGTGCGGCCAGCAGTAACAGTCTAGTTGATCAGGCCCTGACCCATCGGGAGGCCTGGTCATGGACCGGGCCGCGGGGGCGTTGATCCCCGGAATAACCTCCAGGTAACCTCCAGGTAACACCCGCGTGAGTAGAAATTTTCCCCATTTCTCCTCACAAACATGATACACCTTGGCTAAAGTTTATTCAGCTCACGGAATCAGATCAGCAAGCAAGAGATTGCTTTGCCGTGGTCGACCATAGAGGCATTTGTGTAAGTACACATAATTATCTAAAGCACCTTCATGGTTGCTTGTCTCTCCCTCGCAGGGTCATCATACAACACATGTGATATCTTGAAACTGGGTCTCTAGTATTTGTAACTTTAGCATTAGAAGTGATAATTCCCCGATGCCTTCACACCTTAACTTTGTCAGGAGACTCTAGCATCTACCAAGAACATGTGGTGAATTTACCCTTGAGAGCTGACCTTTAGCCAGAAAGTAGAAAGAGAAAATTTGGTGAGGAACCTGGGTTGGGCACAGAGCTGCAGGTTCTGTGTGGAGATTCGATGGCCAGACTCGACTGGGGACAGCGCTAAGACTCTGTATGAGGTCTTGGGACCTGGAGCTAGGAACCTGACTGACTTTCTAGACTGATCTACTTAGGACTATATACTATAATTGAATATCCATATATTGCATTCCCTTATATCAATTATCTTGCCTCTTCCCCAGTTCCTTCAGTATCAGACCCCCTTCTCTTTGACCAAGTATATTGTTGCAGTATGTACTAATAAATTGTAATAGTGTGAAATATAGTATATTTAACATTAGGGTTAAAATAGAAAGAACAACAGTGTTGTAAGCCTGGTGATGAAGGGAAACAAGCAGGGCGGACAAGCGCCTCCTCACAACTCAAAAGAAGACATGGTTCGCAAGGCATGACAGAGACAGACCACAGAGCACATTATGGGCGATACGCACGAGTCTCCACAGCCACACTTCACTTCTAATGGTGGCCTCGGGTAATGGGAATTTCTTCAGGGAACAGAAGCCAAATGGAACAAAGATCCATACCTGTGAACACGGAGATATAAATAATGCATATACACACACACACACACATTCATATTTACATCCGCAATATAACCGCAGTTAAAAGTAGTAATATTCCATGCCCATTGGCCATTAAGCATAGAATATTATCAGGAAGAATTAAACAGTCTAGCTCCATAGCAGAGGTATGATAAAGCTCACGGTTCAGGGAGAGTGACATAGTAGCGACCAGTGAAGAGGCCTGGCCAGGAGCTTGGACTCGACCCCTGCAACCTTAACTGGGTGAGTATAACTAGGTGAGTACACACACACACACACACACACACACACACACACACACACACACACACACACACACACACACACACACACACACACACACAGCACCAGTTTGGAACCCACACCTGGTTAAGCACGTCAAGAAATTAGAGAAAGTACAAAGGTTTGCAACAAGGCTAGTTCCGGAGCTCAGGGGAATGTCCTACGAGAAAAGATTGAGGGAAATCGGACTGACGACACTGGAGGACAGGAGGGTCAGGGAAGACATGATAACAACATACAAAATAATGCGTGGATTAGACAAGGTGAACAGAGACAGGATGTTCCAGAGAGGGAACACAGAAACAAGGGGTCACGATTGGAAGCTGAAGACTCAGATGAGTCACAGGGATGTTAGGAAGTACTTGTTCAGTCACAGAGTCGTCAGGAAGTGGAATAGCCTAGCAAGTGATGTAGTGGAGGCAGGAACCATACATAGCTTTAAGACGAGGTATGACAAAGCTCAGAAAGCAGAGAGAGAGAGGACCTAGTAGCGATCAGTGAAGAGGCGGGATCAGGAGCTGAGTCTCGACCCCTTCAATCACAATTAGGTGAGTACAATTAGGTGAGTACGCACACACTCACATAAGAACATAAGAAAGGAGGAACACTGCAACAGGTCTACCGACCCGATTATTATGCATATAATTCGTAGTTTGTATATATATATATATATATATATATATATATATATATATATATATATATATATATATATATATATATATATATAGATAAAGGTAGGGAAGTTTTTATTGCATTTATGGATTTAGAAAAGGCATATGAAAGAGTGGATAAGGGAGCAATGTGGCAGATGTTGCAAATATATGGAATAGGTGGTAAGTTACTAAATGCTGTATAGAGTTTTTATGAGGATATTAAGGCTCAGGTTAGGGTGTGTAAAAGAGAGGGAGATTACTTCCGGGTAAAAGTAGGTCTTAGACAGGGATGTGTAATGTCACCATGGTTGTTTAATATATTTATAGATGGGGTTGTAAAAGAAGTAAATGCTATGGTGTTTGGGAGAGGGGTGGGATTAAATTATGGGGAATTAAATACAAAATGGGAAGTGACACAGTTACTTTTTGCTGATGATGCTGTGTTTATGGAAGATTCTAAAGAAAAATTGCAAAGGTTAGTGGATGAGTTTGAGACTGTGTGTAAAGGTAGAAAGTTGAAAGTAAACATAGAAAAGAGTAAGGTGCTGAGAGTATCAAATGATTTAGATAAAGAAAAATTGGATATCAAATTGGGGAGGAGGAGTATGGAAGAAGTGAATGTTTTCAGATATTTGGGAGTTGACGTGTCAGCAGATGGATTTATGAAGGATGAGGTTAATCATAGAATTGATGAAGGAAAAATGGTGAGTGATGCATTGAAGTATATGTGGAGGCAAAAAATGTTATCTATGGAGGCAAAGAAGGGAATGTATGAAAGTATAGTAGTACCAACACTCTTATATGGGTGTGAAGCTTGGGTGGTAAATGCAGCAGCGAGGAGACGGTTGGAGGCAGTGGAGATGTCCTGTCTAAGGGCAATGTGTGGTGTAAATATTATGCAGAAAATTCGGAGTGTGGAAATTAGGAGAAGGTGCGGAGTTAATAAAAGTATTAGCCAGAGGGACGAAGAGAGGTTGCTGAGGTGGTTTGGTCATTTAGAGAGAATGGATCAAAGTAGAATGACATGGAGAGCGTATAAATCTGTAGGGAAAGGAAGGCGGGGTAGGGGTCGTCCTCGAAAAGGTTGGAGGGAGGGGGTAAAGGAGGTGTTGTGGGCGAGGTGTTTGGGCTTCCAGCAAGCGTGCGTGAGCGTGTTAGATAGGAGTGAATGGAGACAAATGGTATTTGGGACCTGACGGTCTGTTGGAATGTGAGCAGGGTAATATTTAGTGAAGGGATTCAGGGAAACCGGTTATTTTATATAACCGGACTTGAGTCCTGGAAATGGGAAGTACAATGCCTGCACTCTAAAGGAGGGGTTTGGGATATTGGCAGTTTGGAGAGATATATTGTGTATTTTTATACGTACATACTTCTAAACTGTTGTATTCTGGGTACCTCTGCAAAAACAGTGATTATGCGTGAGTGAGATGAAAGTGTTGAATGATGAAAGTATTTTCTTTTTGGGGATTTTCTTTCTCTTTGGGTCACCCTGCCTCGGTGGGAGACGGCCGACTTGTTGAATATATATATATATATATATATATATATATATATATATATATATATATATATATATATATATATATATATATATATATATATGTGTGTGTGTGTGTGTGTGTGTGCAAGGAATTCGCGAGAGCAGGCGAATTCCTTGCATTGTTAAAATCTCTAGTATGGCTGATGCATGCAGGGGATGAGATGAAAAGCTGTAAGCCTTCTCCCTGAAAGCTGGCTGCCTTTGATTAAAGTCTAGCGCAAGCTGGACTCCAAGGTATTGTCCAGTGTGGTGAGTTTGGTATAGCACTGCGTTCCTTGTTCTAAGGTTCGTAGGTTCGAGTCTCCTTCAGCCAGATATATATATATATATATATATATATATATATATATATATATATATATATATATATATATATATATATATATAAGGTAGTAGGTTCGTAGACAGCAACCACCCAGGGAGGTACTACCGCCCTGCCAAGTGAGTGTGTAGTGGGATCCAGTAATTGTTTTACATGATGGCAGGATTGCTGGTGTCTTTTCTGTCTCATAAACACGCGGGACAACAAGTATATCTTGTTATTTCTACTTACACTTAGGTCACACTACAAGCATATATATTCACACACCCACCTAGGTTTTCTTCTATTTTCATACTAGTTCTTGATCTTCTTTATTTCCTCTTATCTCCATGGGAAGGTGAGAAATAATCCTTCCTCCTTAAGCCATGCGTAAGAAGCAACTAAAATGCCGGGAGCAAGGGGCTAGTAACCCCTTCTCCTGTATAAATTATGAAATTTATATAGAAAAACTTATGTTTTTGCACTATGTTTTTCTAGGACCGTTGCTGTTTCTGGTATTTGTGAACGATATGACGGAAGGATTAGACTCAGAAGTGTCCCTGTTTGCATGTGATGTGAAGTTGATGAGAATAATTCAATCGAACGAGGACCAGGAAGAAGTACAAAGTAATCTGGACAGGCTGAAGGCCTGGTCCAGCAACTGGCTTCTGGAGTTCAACCCTACCAAGTGCAAAGTCATGAAGATTGAGGAAGGGCAAAGAAGACCGCAGACGGAGTACAGTCTAGGGGGGCCAGAGACTGCAAACCTCACTCAAGGGAAAGTATCTTTGGGTGAGTATATCACTTGGCACATCTGAGGCGCACATCAACCAAATAACTGCTGCAGCATACGGATGTCTAGCAAACCTAAGAACAGCATTCTGACATCTCAATAAGGAATCGTTCAGGACCCTGTACACTGTGTACGTTAGGACTATATTGAAGTATGAAGCACCAGTTAGGAATCCACACCTAGTCAAGCATGTAAGGAAGATAGAGAAAGTGCAAACGTTTGCAAACTAGACTAGTCCCAGAGCTAGGGGATATTTCCTACGAAGAAAGGTTAGTGGAAATCCACCTGGTGATAATAGAGGACAGGAGAGATAGGGATGATATGTTAACGACATATAAAATACTGAGAGGAATCGACAAGGTGGACAGAGACAGGATGTTCCAGAGATGGGAGACAGCAACAAGGCGTCACAGTTGGAAGTTGAAGACTCATGAATCACAGAGATGTTATTATTTCTTCAGTCAAAGAGCAGTCAGGAAGTGTAATAGTCTGGGAAGTGATGTATACTAAAGGCATTATAAAGCTCCATGAGCTTTATAATACCTTTAGGAAAAATGTAGTGTAAAGCTCATGGAGCAGAAAGAGTGACCTAGTATTGGCCAGTGAAGAGGCACTGGCAGGAGCTGTAACTCGGCCCCTGTAATCACAACTAGGTGAGCAACTAGGTGAGTACACACACACACACACACACACACACACACACACACACACACACACACACACACAGGGGCAGTGACCAGAGAAGACACAGCATATGAAGCTGCGAGGCTGAACAGGAAGGAAGGAATTATGAATTATGCTAAGGTCACATCAATCTGCCAAGGAGGACCAAGGAGTGAAAGGGAAGATCAACTGGTTGCAAATGGAGAGGGTGATAGGTCGAATGCTGAGGCACAACAAGGCTATCAAGAGCCACTGGAAAAATCAAGGGAGAAACTGACCACATACAGGCAGGATCCAGAGCCACAGAGGGTGAGGCAATGCGAGGAAGAAAGGGCAAAATCAGTGTTTATCCATGGGCTTCAGGAGAGAGAGGAAAGGACACACACTGAAAGGAAGCAGGAAGAAAGGAAGGAGATTGAGAAAATCATAACAGAAATAGGTGAAGAGAGGGACGAGATTGTAAATTTTCAGAGAATAGGGGGGTACTCGAAGGTGAGAAACCGACCAATCAAGCTGATTCTCAGGACGGAAACAGTGCGGAACAGGATCCTCCAAGAGAAACCACGATTGAAATACTCGGAAGAGTACAAGAGGGTGTTCCTAGACAGAGACAGAACAAAATCAGAACGACAGCAGCTGAGGGAGAGGACAAAAAAGCGAAAGGAGCTAGGAAAAGAGACAAGGAGGGAACCAGCAGAGGTCAGTCAGAGCAGGACAGAACAGCAAGGGCAAGCACACACACAACTACTCTCAGAACCATACAACCTATCACACCATCCCAACACACCCTACAATCCATACCCACAGCCTCCACCCAACACCAAGCTATAGAACCCCACAGTATGCCACCAGGTCTCCCACCCTCACAGGCCCCCCAAACCACAGTGTTGGAAAGGAAACTGAAGGTATGGTACACAAACGCTGATGGAATAACAAATAAGTGGGAGGAGTGGCAAGAAAGAGTCAAAGAAGCATCACCGGACATCATAGCTCTCACAGAAACCAAGCTTACAGGTATGATAACAGATGCCATCTTTCCAACGGGATACCAAATCCTGAGGAAAGACAGAGGGAACAGGGGGGGTGGAGGAGTGGCGTTGCTGATCAAAAATCGCTGGAATTTTGATGAGCTGGAGAGAGAAGATAGCGGAGAAGAAAGTGATTACATAGTGGGAACACTTCACTCTGGAGGTCCCAAGGTGGTAATAGCAGTGATGTATAACCCACCACAGAACAGCAGGAGGCCAAGGCAAGAGTACGACGAGAGCAATAGAGCGATGGTTGACACACTGGCTAGAGTGGCCAGAAGAGCTCATGCATGCAGGGCAAAGCTCCTGATCATGGGTGACTTTAACCACAAGGAGATAGATTGGGAGAACTTGGACCCACATGGGGGCCAAGATACTTGGAGGGCTAAGATGATGGAGGTGGTACTGGAGAACTTCATGTACCAACACGTAAGGGACACTACAAGAGAGAGAGGAGAGGATGAACCAGCAAGGCTGGACTTAGTATTCACCTTCAGTAGTGCAGATATCGAGGACATCACATATGAAAGACCCCTTGGGGCCAGTGACCATGTGGTTGTAAGCTTCGAATACACAGTAGAGCTACAAGTGGAGGGAGAAGCAGGAAGGCCAGGACGAATGAAGCCAAACTACAAGAAAGGGGACTACACAGGAATGAGGAACTACCTGAACGGGGTTCAGTGGGACAGAGAACTGGCAGGGAAACCAGTTAATGAGATGATGGAATATGTAGCAATAAAATGCAAGGAGGCTGAGGAGAGGTTTGTACCCAAGGGTAACAGGAGTAATGAAAAAGCCAGGATGAGCCCATGGTTTACCCAAAGGTGCAGGGAGGCAAAAACCAAGTGTGCTAGGGAATGGAAGAAATATAGAAGGCAAAGGACCCAGGAGAATAAGGAGAACAGTCGTAGAGCCAGAAATGAATATGCACAGATAAGAAGGGAGGCCCAAAGACAATATGAAAATGACATAGCAGCGAAAGCCAAATCTGACCCGAAACTGTTGTACAGCCACATCAGGAGGAAAACAACAGTCAAGGACCAGGTAATCAGGCTAAGGAAGGAAGGAGGAGAGACAACAGGAAATGACCGGGAAGTATGTGAAGAACTCAACAAGAGATTCAAAGAAGTGTTCACAGAGGAGACAGAAGGGACTCCAGAAAGACGGAGAGGTGGGGCACACCACCAAGTGCTGGACACAGTGCACACAACCGAGGAAGAAGTGAAGAGGCTTCTGAGTGAGCTAGATACCTCAAAGGCAATGGGGCCAGATAACATCTCCCCATGGGTATTGAGAGAGGGAGCAGAGGCGCTATGTGTACCCCTAACAACAATATTCAATACATCTATCGAAACAGGGAGATTGCCTGAGGCATGGAAGACAGCAAATGTAGTCCCAATCTTTAAAAAAGGAGACAGACATGAAGCATTAAACTACAGACCAGTGTCACTGACATGTATAGTATGCAAAATCATGGAGAAGATTATCAGGAGAAGAGTGGTGGAACACCTAGAAAGGAATGATCTCATCAACAGCAGCCAGCATGGTTTCAGGGACGGGAAATCCTGTGTCACAAACCTACTGGAGTTCTATGACATGGTGACAGCAGTAAGACAAGAGAGAGAGGGGTGGGTGGATTGCATTTTCTTGGACTGCAAGAAGGCGTTTGACACAGTTCCACACAAGAGATTGGTGCAAAAACTGGAGGACCAAGCAGGGATAACAGGGAAGGCACTACAATGGATCAGGGAATACTTGTCAGGAAGACAGCAGCGAGTCATGGTACGTGGCGAGGTGTCAGAGTGGGCACCTGTGACCAGCGGGGTCCCGCAGGGGTCAGTCCTAGGACCAGTGCTGTTTCTGGTATTTGTGAACGACATGACGGAAGGAATAGACTCTGAGGTGTCCCTGTTTGCAGATGACGTGAAGTTGATGAGAAGAATACACTCGATCGAAGACCAGGCAGAACTACAAAGGGATCTGGACAGGCTGCAGAACTGGTCCAGCAATTGGCTCCTGGAGTTCAATCCCACCAAGTGCAAAGTCATGAAGATTGGGGAAGGGCAAAGAAGGCCGCAGACGGAGTACAGTCTAGGGGGTCAGAGACTACAAACCTCACTCAAGGAAAAAGATCTTGGGGTGAGTATAACACCAGGCACATCTCCTGAAGCGCACATCAACCAAATAACTGCTGCAGCATATGGGCGCCTAGCAAACCTCAGAACAGCATTCCGACATCTTAATAAGGAATCGTTCAGGACCCTGTACACCGTATACGTTAGGCCCATATTGGAGTATGCGGCACCAGTTTGGAACCCACACCTAGCCAAGCACGTAAAGAAACTAGAGAAAGTGCAAAGGTTTGCAACAAGACTAGTCCCAGAGCTAAGAGGTATGTCCTACGAGGAGAGGTTAAGGGAAATCAACCTGACGACACTGGAGGACAGGAGAGATAGGGGGGACATGATAACGACATACAAAATACTGAGAGGAATTGACAAGGTGGACAAAAACAGGATGTTCCAGAGATTGGACACAGTAACAAGGGGACACAGTTGGAAGCTAAAGACACAGATGAATCACAGGGATGTTAGGAAGTATTTCTTCAGCCACAGAGTAGTCAGTAAGTGGAATAGTTTGGGAAGCGATGTAGTGGAGGCAGGATCCATACATAGCTTTAAGCAGAGGTACGATAAAGCTCACGGCTCAGGGAGAGTGACCTAGTAGCGATCAGTGAAGAGGCGGGGCCAGGAGCTCGGACTCGACCCCCGCAACCTCAACTAGGTGAGTACAACTAGGTGAGTACACACACACACACACAAACAGTTCCGCACAAGAGATCAGTGAATAAAAAGCTAAATAAATAGACAGGAACAAGAAAGGCACTGCAATGGATCAGGAAATACCTGACAGGAAGGGTACAATGAATGATGGTACATGACGATGTGTCAGAGTGGGGCGCATGTGACGAGCGGGGATCCACAAGGGTCAGTGCTAGGGCCGGTGTTGTTTCTGGTATATGTAAATGACGTGACAAAAGGGATAGATTCAGATGTGAAGCTAATGCAGAGAATTCAAGCAGATGAGGATCAGGTAGGACTGAAAAGGGATCTGAATTAGTTGGAAGCCTGGTCAAAAACTGGCTCCTGGAGTTTAACCCCATCATGTGCAAAGTCATGAGGATTGGGGAAGGTCAAAGAAAACAGACGAGGGAGTACAAGCTAGGGGCCAATGGCTGAAAACCTCTTGGGGCGAGTATCATACCAAACACATCTCCAGAGGTGCACATCAGCCAAATAACTGCTGCAGTATTTAGGCGTCTGACAAACCTAAGAATAGCGTTTCGACACCTGAGTAAGGACTCAGGCCCATATGGAGTATGTAGAACCAGTATGGAACCTACACCTGGTCAAACACGTCAAGGAATTAGATAAAGTGGAAAGATTTGCAAGAGTAGTCCTACATGGAGAGGTTAAGGGAATTCAAACTTACGACACTGATGGACAGGAGGGACAGGGAAAGAGACATGGTAATGTCATATAAAATACTGAGAGGAACTGTCAAGGTGGATAGGGACAGAATGTTTCAGAGATGAGACACAGCAACCAGGGGTCACAACAGGAAGTTGAAAACTCAGAAGAGTCACAGGAATGTAAGGAAGTATTTCTTCAGTTATAGAGTTGTCAGGAAGTTTAGCAATCTGGAGAGTGATGTAGTGGAGGCAGGATTCATACATAGCTTTAAGAAAAGATCCGATAAAGCTCGTGGAAAATGGTAGAGTAGACCTAGTAGCGACCAGTGAAGAGGCGGGGCCAGGAGTTTTGCATCGACCCCTGCAACCACAAATAGGTGAGTAAATTAGGTGAGTACACACACACACACACACACACACACACACACACACACTGACTCTCCCTCTCTCACTTTTTTTTTTGTACACATACTGACTCTAAACGACGGAACTGAGATCTTACACTTCCTGTCACTTTTAAACTATGGCTGATGACTTCCTTTAGTGATAAATCGTAGCAATGACAGTAATTCGTGTGATGAAGGCGACCAAGCACAACACTGGTGTGACGTGTGAGGCTGTCTTGACTCCCGCTACTGTTCACGTTTATTACCTTCCTCGTGAAGACGATCGGAAGTGGGTTGCAACCCCAAAACTATGCAACTTCGGGGTTATTTTGTGCTGCAACTGCAGGAGAGAAATTTGTTATAACTGTTTACACAGTGCAATAGACTGTATTGCCTACACACACACACACACACACACACACACACACACACACACACACACACACACACACACACACACACACACACACATACACACAGCGATCAGCGAAGAAGCTGGACCAGGAGCTGTTACCCGACCCCTGCAACCACAAATAGGTGAGGACACACTTTTTTACTAAACCCGTGTGGGTCACACACGTGCAAACATACACGCACATACACACACACACAAAAAAAAAAAAAAAAAGAGTCAAGTGTCTATCCACAAGTTCCTTTAACAAGTAATGACTATACACAAATACACACACACACACACACACACACACACACACACACACACACACACACACACACACACACACACACAAAAGTCAAGTGTCTATCCACAATATCATATAACAAGTAATGACTATACACACACACACACACACACACACACACACACACACACACACACACAAAAGTCAAGTGTCTATCCACAAGTTCCTTTAACAAGTAATGACTATACACACACACACACACACACACACACACACACACACACACACACACACACACACACACACACACACACACACAGTACAGTACAGTCTTATGGTATTTCCAAAGACTATCAGAAAATTAAAGATCTACAATAAGCAACATTTCTCCCGTACTACGTAAAAAAAATCGTACATTGAAAAATTTTCCCCTGGTAAAAGTGTCATGAGAATTACTCTCATTGTCATTATTTTTAACTTTCCTATTTATCGGTTTCCCTTATACTCCCGTTTCTTTTCATCTCTCGTTTTCCTTTTCACCTCTTGTGACTTCTTCAAGTCACAACATAGTGCCTAGATTCACCCATTCTCTCTCTCTCTCTCTCTCTCTCTCTCTCTCTCTCTCTCTCTCTCTCTCTCTCTCTCTCTCTCTCTCTCTCTTTCTTTCTTTCTTTCTCTCTCTCTCTCTCTAAATGGAAATAAGTCACTCTGTCTGACTTTTTTGGGTTATCCCAGGTTCTCTACACATATGCTGCTATGTATGATAATTCTATGTAACTGTATTCGTGTATACCTGAATAAACTTACCTTCTCTCTCTCTCTCTCTCTCTCTCTCTCTCTCTCTCTCTCTCTCTCTCTCTCTCTCTCTCTCTCTCTCTTTACATAGGGTTTGGCAAGGTTAGCTTAAGGATCCTTAACTTTATTGGCAAGCTAAGAGCTGTTACCTACATCAGCTCATTTGAAAGCATTATTATTGTTATGAGACATACAAGTAGGGAGCAGGATGAAGTTGGAGCCATCTGTGGGCCAGCATCTTCATTTGATCAGCTGACTTTATCTCGTTGACATCATAATGCTGTACGAACGTGTTCCATACTCGAGTCATCCTGGGGATAAATGATCTCAGATGAAGTGATGTTCTGGAGAAGGTTACAGCCAGAGTGAAGTTGCTGATTTCTGCCCGACTTTATCTCTCTCTCTCTCTCTCTCTCTCTCTCTTTCTCTCTCTCTCTCTCTCCCTCCCTCAGCACCAGACTATGAGTGAAGGGATACACGCGCAAGCAATATTGGCTTAACGCCCAGACATACATACCCCTCAGCTCGGATATTTCTCTCTCAGTGCTGATAATTTTCGTGAGGTTTTATTGGAGCACCTCCACCTCCCCCTCATCCTAACCTCTCCCCTACCTATCCATTCTCTCCCCCTCCTCATCCTCCTTCCTTTATTATCCCTCCCTTTGTCGGAAGACAACATACGGACAAATAAAGCAATAAATAGGAACCTTGCAGAAAAACAAAGCTTTATTACGCTTATTGCACGTTCATAAGCGCTACTGCGTAACTTTTTTTTCTCAAAGGCGAGTTTTATTAGACGTTTCACTCAAATGAGTGCTTTATTGCACAATATTTCGCTCAACGGTGAGCTTTCAGGATCAGCTTTGAGCGAACACTTGTGGTGTCAGATACTGACAAGATGAAGACTTAGACACACACAAGTGCAACATCTGGGTATCTTTGAAGATTGAGACACTTATGCAGCATATGGGAATCTTTATTCAGGAAACGTTTCGCCACACAGTGGCTTCATCAGTCCAATACAAAGAGGAAGGTGTAAGGAGAGGAGGAGAATGAGGTAATCAGTCCCTCAACCTGGAGTCGATGTGTTCAGTCCATCAATCTTGTAGAATGTACAGCATAGGAATGTACAGCATAAGTGTCTCAATCTTCAACTTGTCGGTTTTTCAAACCATTCATCACAACTGTCAGACACAGCAGCATCATGGGGTCTTGTTACAAAGAATTCTTCAACACTTGTTCAACCTTTGGACGAAGACCTACTTCGACTAGTGGATGGTACCACTATGACCCCGCCTCCATCTGCTTCACGTCACCTCACTACAGTATATAAGCCACGTCTACGGCCCTATGCTGTACATTCTACAAGATTGATGGACTGAACACATCGACTCCAGGTTGAGGGACTGATTACCTCATTCTCCTCCTCTCCTTACACCTTCCTCTTTGTATTGGACTGATGAAGCCACTGTGTGGCGAAACGTTTCCTGAATAAAGATTCCCATATGCTGCATAAGTGTCTCAATCTTCAACTTGTCGGTTTTTCAAACCATTCATCACATCTGGGTATCTTTATTGAAGACTTCTAGCCATCCAGTGGCTTTATCAATACAAATTCAGGGACATAATTGGAACACAGTAGCCACTGGATGGTGAAATATCTACAATAAAGATACCTAGATGTTGCACATGTGTTATGAAGCCTGGTCACAGACCGGGCCGCTGGGGCGTTGACCCCCGAAATCCTCTCCAGGTATACTTCATTCCGTTCCTCCTCCTCCTCCTTCCCCTTTTTCCCCCTCGTCCTCTTACTCTCTTCCTCACGTGCCTAGTACCTACTCCTTGGGTGAGGCAGAGATGAGAATAATTCTAATCTTTAGTGGTTAGTGATGAGTAGTGGTGATTAGTGAAGATCAGTTGTTTAGTGATTGTTAGTGAGGGTGCTCGTTACCAGTTACGATTATAAACGAACTTAGAGAAGTGCTGGGACTGTTAGTGTTTGTTGGTGTGTTTAGTGTTTCGTGATTTAAATTTGCATATTATCTACTTACTAGAATGTTTAGCTAGTTTTTTTTAGCCTAGGGATCGCAAATTGCATATATTGTCTACTGTGCCTAGCTAGTCAGGTCTCCCAAGAGAGTACAATATAGTCATCAGTTTTTTTCATTTCTCGAAAATTTTCGTTTTTTTACTTGAGAATGCCTCACTCGATCGGCTTCAGAGTTTTAGCGTTGGTGTACGACAACTTGGGAAAGGATCATGTGACTATTGGCGTGTTCAGGGTCCCGCTGGTCAAAACTATTTACGCCATTCAAGGTTTTGGTTCCCGTGCGATAGCTTAAAAAAAAAAAAAAGCCTCTTCTTAGCCTAAAGAAAATAAAACTGGGTATGTAATTAGAGTTCATAAGTACCAGTTTGTCAATTTAAAAATAGTATATTTTTCATTACTTTTTTTTGAGTATGTTTCACCTGTTAGGTAAGACACATATGCAACAGTTAGGTATCTTTATTTCGAAACGTTTCGCCTACACAGTAGGCTTCTTCAGTCGAGTACAGAAAAGTTGATAGAAGCAGAAGATACTTGAAGACGATGTAATCAGTCAATCACCCTTAAAGTTTTGAGGTGGTCAGTCCCTCAGTCTGGAGAAGAGCATTGTTCCAAAGTCTGAAACAATATGGAGTTGAAGTGACAGGATGGAGCCTTATATAGCGCCAAGAGGTGAGACGTAGGTCACTAGAAGAGGTAAGAACTCAGATGTTTCACCTGAACGACTTCAATTTTTAATGGCTGCTGCGTCTTACAAGAAGTATTGTATCGTATAAATTCCGGCTGTGTAAAGGCAAATCTGTTACTATACCAACATAGTTTTAAGATGCTTGCAGTCCTTGGTCTCTGTGCGATAAGTGGAGAATGCCTCTTCTGGTTGGCTTGAAACCTATAGCAACTATTTGTTTTGTTCAGCTTAAGGTTTGCATAGCTGCTGAGGGTTGTGTGTTATTGATTTCCATTATGTAACTTGAGAATGGTTCTTCTGATCGGGTTCAAACCTTTAACACTCATGCATTTTATGAGAAGAATGATGCCTTCTGAATTTAGGCTTTGGAGATGTAAATTTGCCAATATACTAAGTCAGTTAAAATCTTGAAATCCTTTAATTCTATGCAGTAACTGGAGAATGCCTCTCCTAGTTGGCTTCAAACTTTTAGCTCGGCTGTGTCTTACAGGAAGGATTAAAATTTCAGTTAGCATTGTAGTCTCAAATTTTCAATGTTTATTTGTAAAATTTCTGGAGTGTCACACTTACATCTCTGGAGCGACAAGAAAACTGGCACTCGAAATTAAAAACTGGCACTCGAACTGAGAAACTGGCACTCGAACTGAAAAACTGGCACTCGAATTGACAAACTGGCACTTGAACTGAAAAACTGGCACTCGAATTAACAAACTGGCACTTGAACTGAAAAACTGGCGCTCGAATTAACAAACTGGCACTTGAACTGAAAAACTGGCACTCGAATTAACAAACTGGCACTTGAACTGAAAAACTGGCACTCGAATTAAGAAACTGGCACTTGAATTGAAAAACTGGCACTCGAATTAACAAACTGGCACTTGAACTGAAAAACTGGCGCTCGAACTGGAAAAGTAAACAGTCCTCTAAAATGGTTCAAACATATAATATCTTATGCCTTACATTTAAGAGTTTATTTTTATATACTAGTTTTTTATATTTTATTTGCAGCCAACAACAAATTTTAAACCAAGTTTTATTAAAAAAAACAGCCCATTATTTTTTTACAGTGCCATGGTCAGGTAAACGAGGTTAATTTGTATGAGTTTCATTACGATCAATCTCTCGGGGTCTATGAAAAACGAGAGACCAGCCTCTAGAAAATCATATTCAAGTCCAGTTTGTGTAATAGTAGTGATTTATGTTGTGGTTGTGATTTATGCAATGACAACAGTGTTGATAGATGTTACGGCTCTGTTTCATGTGATATAATTTGTGTTAGGTCACATCTACGCTTATTTTGTGTGTTTTATCATCTCTGGCTGATATAACAATGGCTGTCAGGACAAACGTCACCATTCGCAGTCAGAACAAATTTAAAACAAGTATACGATACACTAACATGCACCAGGGAGCCACTATCCGTAACTGAGTATCGAGCACATGAAAGTTAAGACACATGTGCAACATCTGGATATCTTTATTGTAGACGTTTCGCCATCCAGTGGCTTTATCAATACAGATTCTAGGACATAATAGGAAGACAGTAGAACTATATACAAAAGATGAGGTAATCAGTCCCTCGGCCTTGGAGTTAGTGTTCACAGCATCGTCTACAATAAAGATATCCAGATGTTGCACATGTGTCTTAACTTTCATATTGTCGGTATTTTATACCTTTCTTACACATCGAGCACATGATAATGGACTCAATCCTGCTATTTGCGTCAGTAAATTATTTCTTCTGGTAAAGCAAGAAGAGTTTCAGATGCAGAGATAGTGCTGGTTAACCATCTTTCATCTGGGATCAACCTGAGAAGATGAGTAATTGATTTGTATAAATACTTGTGACCCCCCTTAACGTGTCTTGATTAATGAGTGCCTCTGCTGCCCCAGGATAGTCATTAGGACCGGGTGGTGGGAACCTCTGAAGACCTGGCCAAGCATGAGTAATGTGTTAGACTTCAGTAACGAGATACTACTGGCATTTATCAAGACAAATTGTTGTATATTTTAGGTTCTGGAAGAATTATCGTATTTTAACTCGATATTTATTTATTTACCTTCGAATAATATTCGGCAGGAACACGTTTCAAAAAAAGTTACGTTTGATTTCATCTTTTAGTCTTTTCTAATTAATGGGACATGAGAATTATACGTGAAAAGAAAGGATTAAGGGAAGGGATGAAGTTCTTTAGTGCTTACGTATTGAGAGATTGAACGCTGGCTGCCTGCCTCACTGTTTTCTCCTCAATTAATATCTACCTGGAGTTTACCTGGAGAGTATTCCAGGGGTCAACGCCCCCGCGGCCCGGTCCACGGCCAGGCCTCCCGGTGGATCAGGACCTGATCAACGAGGCTGTTACTGTTGGCCGCACGCAGTCCAACGTACGAGCCACAGCCCGGCTGATCCGGCACCGACATTAGGCATCTGTCCAGCTTCCTCTTGAAAACAACCAGGGGTCTACTGGTAATGCCCCTTATGGCTGATGGGAGGCTGTTGAACAGTCTTAGGCTCCGGACACTTCTTACGTTTTCTCTTAGTGTACCAGTGACGCCCCTACTTTTCACTGGGGGTATGTTGCATCGCCTGCCAAGTCTCTTGCTTTCGTATGGAGTGATTTTTGTGTGCATATTAAGGACCAGTCCCTCCAGAATCTTCCAGGTGTAGATTATATCTCTCTCGCCTGCACTCCAGAGAGTGAAGATTGAGACACTTATGCAGCATATGGAAATCTTTATTCAGGAAACGTTTCGCCACACAGTGGCTTCATCAGTCCAATACAAAGAGGAAGGCGTAAGGAGAGGAGGAGAATGAGGTAATCAGTCCCTCAACCTGGAGTCGATGTGTTCAGTCCATCAATCTTGTAGAATGTACAGCATAGGGCCGTAGACGTGGCTTATATACTGTAGTGAGGTGACGTGAAGCAGATGGAGGCGGGGTCATAGTGGTACCATCCACTAGTCGAAGTAGGTCTTCGTCCAAAGGTTGAACAAGTGTTGAAGAATTCTTTGTAACAAGATCCCATGATGCTGCAGTGTCTGACAGTTGTGATGAATGGTTTGAAAAACCGACAAGTTGAAGATTGAGACACTTATGCAGCATATGGAAATCTTTATTCAGGAAACGTTTCGCCACACAGTGGCTTCATCAGTCCAATACAAAGAGGAAGGCGTAAGGAGAGGAGGAGAATGAGGTAATCAGTCCCTCAACCTGGAGTCGATGTGTTCAGTCCATCAATCTTGTAGAATGTACAGCATAGGGCCGTAGACGTGGCTTATATACTGTAGTGAGGTGACGTGAAGCAGATGGAGGCGGGGTCATAGTGGTACCATCCACTAGTCGAAGTAGGTCTTCGTCCAAAGGTTGAACAAGTGTTGAAGAATTCTTTGTAACAAGATCCCATGATGCTGCAGTGTCTGACAGTTGTGATGAATGGTTTGAAAAACCGACAAGTTGAAGATTGAGACACTTATGCAGCATATGGAAATCTTTATTCAGGAAACGTTTCGCCACACAGTGGCTTCATCAGTCCAATACAAAGAGGAAGGCGTAAGGAGAGGAGGAGAATGAGGTAATCAGTCCCTCAACCTGGAGTCGATGTGTTCAGTCCATCAATCTTGTAGAATATACAGCATAGGGCCGTAGACGTGGCTTATATACTGTAGTGAGGTGACGTGAAGCAGATGGAGGCGGGGTCATAGTGGTACCATCCACTAGTCGAAGTAGGTCTTCGTCCAAAGGTTGAACAAGTGTTGAAGAATTCTTTGTAACAAGATCCCATGATGCTGCAGTGTCTGACAGTTGTGATGAATGGTTTGAAAAACCGACAAGTTGAAGATTGAGACACTTATGCAGCATATGGAAATCTTTATTCAGGAAACGTTTCGCCACACAGTGGCTTCATCAGTCCAATACAAAGAGGAAGGCGTAAGGAGAGGAGGAGAATGAGGTAATCAGTCCCTCAACCTGGAGTCGATGTGTTCAGTCCATCAATCTTGTAGAATGTACAGCATAGGGCCGTAGACGTGGCTTATATACTGTAGTGAGGTGACGTGAAGCAGATGGAGGCGGGGTCATAGTGGTACCATCCACTAGTCGAAGTAGGTCTTCGTCCAAAGGTTGAACAAGTGTTGAAGAATTCTTTGTAACAAGATCCCATGATGCTGCAGTGTCTGACAGTTGTGATGAATGGTTTGAAAAACCGACAAGTTGAAGATTCAACCTTTGGACGAAGACCTACTTCGACTAGTGGATGGTACCACTATGACCCCGCCTCCATCTGCTTCACGTCACCTCACTACAGTATATAAGCCACGTCTACGGCCCTATGCTGTACATTCTACAAGATTGATGGACTGAACACATCGACTCCAGGTTGAGGGACTGATTACCTCATTCTCCTCCTCTCCTTACGCCTTCCTCTTTGTATTGGACTGATGAAGCCACTGTGTGGCGAAACGTTTCCTGAATAAAGATTTCCATATGCTGCATAAGTGTCTCAATCTTCAACTTGTCGGTTTTTCAAACCATTCATCACAACTGTCAGACACTGCAGCATCATGGGATCTTGTTACAAAGAATTCTTCAACACTTGTTCAACCTTTGGACGAAGACCTACTTCGACTAGTGGATGGTACCACTATGACCCCGCCTCCATCTGCTTCACGTCACCTCACTACAGTATATAAGCCACGTCTACGGCCCTATGCTGTACATTCTACAAGATTGATGGACTGAACACATCGACTCCAGGTTGAGGGACTGATTACCTCATTCTCCTCCTCTCCTTACGCCTTCCTCTTTGTATTGGACTGATGAAGCCACTGTGTGGCGAAACGTTTCCTGAATAAAGATTTCCATATGCTGCATAAGTGTCTCAATCTTCAACTTGTCGGTTTTTCAAACCATTCATCACTCCAGAGAGTACATGTCAAGTGCTTCCAGGCATTCCCAGTAGTTAAGGTGTTTGATGGAACTTATACGTGCAGTAAGGGTTTTCTGTACATTCTCTAGATCCGCAGTTTCACCTGCCTTCAATGGAGATGTTACTGTACAGCAGTATTCCAGCATAGAGAGAACAAGTGATTTAAGAGAACATAAGAGAACATTAGAGTGTAGGAACACTGCAGAAGGCCTACTGGCCCATACGAGGCAGGTCCTTATCAAAACGACATCTACCTAAAGATACTCAAGAGATAACTCCCGTACCCCTTGACACCAGTCAAACCCAGCCCCTCCCACTCATATATTTGTCCAGTCTCTTCTTAAAGCTACCCAAGGTCCTAGCCTCTATCACCCCACTGGGAAGACTGTTCCACGCATCTACAACTCTGTTAGAAAACCAGTACTTACCTATGTCCTTTCTAAATCTAAATTTATCCAACTTAAATTCATTATTCCTGGTTCTTACCTGGTTCGACACCCTCAGTACTTTATTAATTTAAAAAGGATCATCATTGGCTTAGCATCTCTTCTCTTGAATGTTCTCATCATCCTATCAGTTGCCTCACAGATGTGATAGTGACATTGTTGTGGTCCTTGAAGGTGAGGTCTTCCGACATTACCACACCCAGGTTCTTCACATAACTTTTCCGTTCTATTGTGTGATTAGAGTTTGTAATATACTCAGTTCTAGTTATTATTTCCTCCAGTTTTCCATAACGGAGTAACCGTGGCCGGTGACATCCGCACTACGCTACTCTGAGAACTCTCTCCCTGTAAAGTAAAAGGACACAAGTGCAACTAATGTGACATTTATTGTAGCAACGTTTCGCTCTCCAGGAACTTTATCAAGCTACAATAAATGTCACATTAGTTGCACTTGTGTCCTTTTACTTTACATATTGTCGGTAATTCCACCAACTTTATTACAACTCTCTCCCTGCTTTAGTTGCTCTTTTGCAACATTGCACAGCTCCTGATGACGCACTGAGAAGTGTGAAAGTACTTGAGCTAAAGATTTTCATCCCCCGTGGTTGTCTTGCGCATATATATATAGATATATATATATATATATATATATATATATATATATATATATATATATATATATATATACGTGTGTGTGTGTGTGTGTGTGTGTGTGTGTTTGCGCAAATGTGAGAAGTAGACACTTGTCAATAACAGGAAGTCTACATGGAGACTGGATCAGGAAAGAGGAATCGTCATAAACTAATGGAGTTTTGAAGAAATGGGAGGACTAGGCAGAGGTGTAGTTAATGACTATATATTAGGAACACTTAAGACCGGGGGTCCAAAAGTGATGAAAGCAGTGATGTACAACCCTCCACCGAGCAGCAGGAGACCAACTATGAGAGCAACAGAGCGATGGTGGCCACAATAGCCGAGATGGCCAGAAGGGCCAACTCGCCCCTGCGTGTGTGTGTGTGTGTGTGTGTGTGTGTGTGTGTGTGTGTGTGTGTGTTCACACGCATTCTTATCACACAAGGTTCATAAGCTGTAGACAACCCAACACTAGATGGCATTAATGGCCTGATCAGTAGACTCATCCATTAGCTCATCCGCGTCAATAACGAGATCGTTTTAACAAGCTCCAACCAATGCATAGCGATTAACGACACCATCGAGACGAGCGGCTTTCACTGACGGATGAGTGATACCGACCAATAAGAAGATATCGTTCTGAACAGCCTCGTTCCAGCTGGTGGACGTGAAGTGGGTACCTAAGAGGGCAGGTGCATTCACAATATTGTGAACATTGATTCATCTAGAGCATATGGGGCGATAGTTATGGTCTTATAGAGGCTATTAAAACCTAGTGTGGTTTATTGGCTGACTGGACCCTTGGGGATGACGATGCTCAGTGGTTTATTAGATGTGCTTAGAAAGATTTCACCAGGGGAAGAGGGGATGTAATGAATTATTGTTGAGACGATTACTCACTTTGTATAAGGTGTAGCTGGCTGCTGCTGCTGTGAAGTCTACACACAGGCTAAATAAGACATTTTTGGGTTAAATTATGGTATAATGTTTTAAACGACAAAATATCTTATGAATCAGTCTCTCTCTCTCTCTCTCTCTCTCTCTCTCTCTCTCTCTCTCAGGAAGAAAAGTAGATAAATCTGTATGAAGGAATTATCTGATGACTTTATCTGCCACTTAGGAAGTCGATAGGCTTACAACCTATCGATTACTCTTCAGATCATTATACCTGCATGTCAACTGATCATCACCAGTCAAGAAAACTTTATTGCTAAAAGTAGGGATTAAAGCAAATCCTTTACTTGTTTTTCATACACTGAGAGATTCACACACATCACGGTGTATATATCCTGTATGAGTATAGCAAAAATACATTCGAGCAGTGGGTTAAATCCTAACAATGAATGAGACTCAAATTCACCCAGGTACCTGCTAAATCCTAACAAATAATTTAGCTCTGTTGTACTCTGGCAGAGGGTTGAATTTCAATATAAAATGATCTTGTTTCGCACTTTAGTGCCTCTAAGATGCTTGTCCATTGTGATGACAGACTGAAGTTCGTGAAAGAAAGACACATACGCACAATCACAATTATGGATGAGAGATTTTTCCAGTGGTGTCTTTTTAAAGCTTAATCTTTCACTAAATGTGTTGAGTGTATATGTGTATATGTGTATATGTGTATATGTGTGTATGTGTGTATGTGTTTTGGACAATTTGTCGGACTGTCATTTGTGTTCCGTCAAAGGTCTTTGGTTGTCAAACATATACCTGGAGTATATAGGGGTAAACCCCCCGCGGCCCAGTCCATGACCAGGCGTCGCGGTGGATCAGAGGCTGATCATCTAGACTGTTACTGTTGGCCGTAAGTAAATCGACGTACAAACCACAGCCCTGCTGGTCAGGTACTGACTTTAGGTGCGTGTCCAGCCCCCTTCTTGTAGACAGCCAGGGGTCTATATATGTAACACACACTGCCAACAAACGAATGTAATTATGTTTATGTATGTGTGTGTGTGTGTGTGTGTGTGTGTACTCCTTGATCTGTCTATGGATGCAGGAGGGTGCTGGGAGATCAGCCACCTTCACGTAGTGAGTTCTTGGTATTTACAACGAATTGTGATCGAAAATCAGTCGTGCAGTCTAAATACCATACACCTATGGAAACTCGATCCTCCGTCCACTCCAGTTAGGCTTCTTGTGCTGGTATATTCATCCACAACATCAACGTGGGGTGTGGAGTAGCGGTCAAGCTGAACACCGCTCCATACGTTGCTATACTCCTTCATCCACGTCCCGGAACACTTTTCAAAATACACATCAAAGAATGCCATCTAAAAACATTCTTAAATAAAGAACAGTGTTGACCCAAGACAAAATTTGCTTAGGCATTTTATTTTCCGACACAAACGGCGGAGTCATGTCATGTTTGTTAGTATTTTATGATAATGCTAGACAACACACACACACACACACACACACGCACACGCACACACGCACACGCATACACACACAGGATGTTCCAGAGAGGGGACACAGAAACAAGGGGTCACAATTGGAAGCTGAAGACTCAGACGAGTCACAGGGACGTTAGGAAGTATTTCTTCAGTCATAGAGTCGTCAGGAAGTGGAATAGCCTAGCAAGTGAAGTTGTGGAGGCAGGAACCATACATAGTTTTAAGAAGAGGTATGACAAAGCTCAGGAAGCAGAGAGAGAGGACCTAGTAGCGATCAGTGAAGAGGCGGGGCCAGGAGCTGAGTCTCGACCTCTGCAACCACAATTACGTGAGTACAATTAGGCGAGTACACACATACGCGCGCGCGCGCACACACACACACACACACACACACACACACACACACACACACACACACACACACACACACACACACACACAGACGGCAGATGTAGTCCCCATTTTTCAGAAAGGAGACAGAAACGAGGCACTAAACTACAGACCAGTGTCTCTGACTTGTGTATTATGCAAAGTCATGGAGAAGATTATCAGGAGGAGAGTGGTGGAGCAACTGGAACGGAACAAGATAAACGACAACCAGCATGGATTCATGGAAGGCAAATCTTGTGTCACAAACCTTCTGGAGTTTTATGACAAGGTAACAGAAGTAAGACACGAGAGAGAGGGGTGGTTTGATTTCATTTTCCTGGACTGCAGGAAGGCCTTCGACACAGTTCCTCACAAGAGATTAGTGCAAAAGCTGGAGGATCATGCGCGTTTAACAGGAAGGGCACTGCAATGGATCAGAAAATACCTGACAGGGAGGCAACAACGAGTCACGGTACGTGAGGAGGTATCACAGTGGGCGCCTGTGACAAGCGGGGTCCAACAGGGGTCAGTCCTAGGATCAGTGCTGTTTTTGATATATGTGGATGACCTGATGGAAGGGATAGACTCTGAAGTGTCCCTGTTCGCAGATGATGTGAAGTTAATGAGAAGAATTAAATCAGATGAGGATCAGGCAGGACTACAAAGAGACCTGGACAGGCTGGACACGTGGTCCAGCAACTGGCTTCTCGAATTAAACCCTGTCAAATGCAAAGTCATGAAGACTGGGGAAGAGCAAAGAAGACCGCAGACAGAGTATAGACTAGGTGGACAAAGACTGCAAACCTCACTAAAGGAGAAAGATCTTGGGGTGACCACCGAGCACGTCTCCGGAGGCACACATCAACCAGATAACTGCTACAGCATTCCGTCGCCTGGCAAACCTGAGAATAGCGTTCCGATACCTTAGTAAGGAATCGTTCAAGGCACTGTACACTGTGTACATCAGGCCCATACTGGAATATGCAGCACCAGTTTGGAACCCACATCTGGTCAAGCACGTCAAGAAGTTAGAGAAAGTGCAAAGGTTTGCAACAAGCTCAGGGAAATGTCCTACGATGAAAGGTTGAGGGGAATCGGACTGACGACACTGGAGGACAGGAGGGTCAGGGGAGACATGATAACTACATACAAAATAATGCGTGGAATAGATAAGGTGGACAGAGACAGGATGTTCCAGAGAGGGGACACAGAAACAAGGGTCACAATTGGAAGCTGAAGACTCAGACGAGTCACAGGGATGTTAGGAAGTTTTTCTTCAGTCATAGAGTCGTCAGGAAGTGGAATAGCCTAGTAAGTGATGTAGTTGAGGCAGGAACCATACATAGCTTTAAGACGAGGTATGACAACGCTCAGGAAGCAGAAAGAGAGAGAGGACCTAGTAGCGATCAGTGAAGAGGCGGGGCCAGGAGCTGAGTCTCGACCTCTGCAACCACAATTACGTGAGTACAATTAGGTGAGTACACACACACACACACACACACACACACACACAAACAAACAAACAATGAGGAATATAATCACTACCAACAAAATCCGAAAAGGAATTGATAGTCCTAAATGCAGAATCTAAGGGGTTAAACCTTCACACATTAACTAAATACATAACTAAGGAAACAGAAGCAGAGCTCTGCTGTTTGTGATCCATCTTCACCGTTTAATTTGTCATGTAATTTGACGTAGTCTCTATGATAGCAGCGCATAATACCTCATCCTGGATTCCACTCCACGAGTCTTCCACTATTTGATGTAAGAATTAGTGATAAAACAACTAATTACACTAATAAATGAAGTGGTGACCGCAATTATCACATTCTGAATAATGTATTATTTTTTTTTTTAAATGAAGGGATCGAACTGGCGCCCTTCCTTACTAGGCCCGCAAGCGTAACCACCTAATTACTTCACGCTGATTGGAGTGAGAGGTTTTTAGAAGCATTTCGTCGCCACTTTTTGCCTCATGTTCTCCCTGTTGACTGTGTTATCTGGGATTATGATCTTCTGTGTATCCATGTGTCCTTGTGCAACTATCAAGAGGATAGATATTGGGATGAACAATAAAGTAGCCACTTTGACGGCAAAATCTAAATCTAACAAGTTCGTTGGTAGTGAATTGATGTGTTTGTGTTTGTGTGTGTGTGTGTGTGTGTGTGTGTGTGTGTGTGTGTGGGTACTCACCTGTATATGGTTCCAGGGGTACATTCACAGCTCCTGGCCCCGCCTCTTCGCTGGTTGCTCCTAACTCCCCTCTCTCCAGGCACCAAGAGCCTTATCGTGTGTGTGTGTGTGTGTGTACTCACCTGTGTGTGTGTGTGTGTGTGTGTGTGTGTATCTGTGTGTGTGTGTGTGTGTGTCTCTGTGTGTGTGTATCTTACCGAATCGTGCTCACTGAGTGGTACTCATAGACTTATACACACCGCGTGGTACTCACCAGTTTACATCTGAGTTGATCTGGAGTGAATCAATAAAACTCACAGGAAACATAACGCTAGGTATCCAGCAAACTGCTGCTGCAAGACATGCTGTAGCAACACCATAGGTGATTAGCGAACAACAGCGGCAAATGGCTCGTGAGAGCTAGAGAAAAGCATTTAATGTCTTGGAGATGCACGAAGACCTTTATCTTAGGAGAAAAGCCTCCATACGAGAAGTACGTTAACTTGTCTTCACTTTGGTATACATCAGTAGTGTTGAACATTGCTTTTATATATTCGTTTTAATGGCAAATTAGACACATGTGCAACTCTTGGGTATCTTTATTGAGGAAACGTTTCGCCACACAGTGGCTTCATCAGTCCATACAAAGGAGAATCTTGAAGAACAGGAGGAGAATGAGGTAATCAGTCCCTCAACCTTGAGTCGATGTGGTCAGTCCATCAAGATTGATGAAGCCACTGTGTGGCGAAACGTTCCCTCAATAAAGATACCCAAGAGTTGCACATGTGTCTAATTTATCAACATGTCGGTTCTCTGAACCATTCATCTACAAATATTCGTTTTAGTTCAGTTCTCTCAATTACTGAGCGATCTGTTGACGCCTAATTGTTAGTCGTTGTTATAATAATAATAATAATAATAATAATAATAATAATAATAATAATAATAATTAATAATAATGAAGGTTAAATAAACATATAGAATCATGGTTATATTTTATTGAGTAGTTCTGTCCCAGATCCGCAAACCAGGTTAGTATAATGTATTGAGTTAAAAATAGCATAAGTTAGATAAACTTAGTTTATTTAACTTGTCTAAGTTTCGGTCATCTAAATTAACAGTAAATTGAAATGCAACAACTTAAATTCACGTATTGTAAGGTAAACTTTAAACACGGAGAACGAGTGTATTTATTTACTAGGACAAGAGTTGAATACTTGACCAACGTGGAAGCTTATTAATGTCATCGTTGATATATTTATGGGAAGGAGTTAAATTCGCTGGAGTTACACAGTGTCTGAGAAATGTGAGATGATAAGGTTTGATCTAAGAAAGGGAAGGGCACTTTAGAGTCCTTGCATTGCTTCAGTCCTCCTTTCCTTCTTGAGTGGGTGTGACTTGGACCTGCCTAGCATGGGCCAGCAGGTCTGCTGCAGTGCTCCTTATGTTCTTATTGGGAGTCCTTCACTAGCATCAAAGAACTTCCCTTGAAGAGCATAGAAGGTTGAGTTCTACAACGATGCATCAGTCACATGTCGCTGGCCTGAAGCTTCGTGTCATTTGACTTTCAGATGAACTACTCTGCCCTGTGGAGAGAAAACAGACGGAGAGAAAAATTGGGCCCTCGACTGGAAACGAAAACAGGAGCGATATTTCCCATCAAATATCATCCGTTACAAGAGTCAAACAAAGGCGGAACAAGTGTCTATACACCAAACACCTGAGCCTGCCACAGAGTCATATATCTCAACACCTGGGCCGCTCACGAGATGTTTGGCCAGGCGCTGCCACAGTCCACGGAAGGCCGGCTCTCTCACCTACTCCACCGACAGGACTGGGGACCTGTGGTATCCTGTAGGATGCTCACGTCTGCAGAGTTGAAGCAGAGTAGTAAGGGAGGAAAGCGGTGGTGTTTTCTTCCTCGGGAAAACATCTCCTGTCGGGAGTGTTTCATAGATGATGACCAGTTCAGCTAACCAGTGCTCAGTGGTTAGCAGCTGCTGTGTATCCATACCCGAGATCAGTGATTAAGTAACTGAAGATTTACATTTCTGTATATCGGTGACTGAACAATTGTTGTCGTGTCCGGGCTACCAAATGACTTCTAGTTACTCTTATCCCATTTTTTCTCTTGTTATTCTAGTCCTATTCCACCTCTCGTCTCTCTCTCTCTCTCTCTCTCTCTCTCTCTCTCTCTCTCTCTCTTGTTTACACAGGGTTTTTACAAGATTAGGTTGACGGTTCCTAATTTTATTTATAAGCTAAGAACTGCTACCTACATCTGTCTGTCTCTGTCTCTCCCATGGTTTTTCTTCGCCGTTATAAAACCACGCTATATGTCATGAAGAGTTTTAACTCCGTCTCAGTGACCCCCCAGGGCCTAGACGAACCCACGCATAATCTCCGCCTATCCTGTTGGTCGTCAGTGAGACCAGCGGCACCCTTTGAACACCCCCATTCCCCTACCACAAGGACCCGCCTGACTACGACCCCTCCTCACGAGGACCACACCGGAGCCTGCAGTAGTTTCTTGCTCCGTTGTGGGTCATCCTTAGGTCAGCACGAGGACTCGCACCACCAATAAAGAGGGACTGAAACGACCGCACGAGCCATTTATTGGTTTTGAATCAGTGTTGGTTCACTCTCGTCTGCTCATGGGGCTTGTGTTGGGCATTTGCGGGAGACCATAAATTTTCGATTAGACGTGTTAAACTCATGTTTAGAGATGCCCAAGAGTATATATACAGCAGTTCTCTTCATGGACGCTATGTACATGTGGGTACACAGGCAGCTGCGGCGAAAAAAGATATTTGTGTGCGCCTAAGTTACATTAATATTTACTACCACATTAACTGCTGTTACAGCCCTGTAGTCAAAACATATGTGAGCATTGGTGGTAGTGATGATAGATATTTAAAATAGTTATGTCTACTTAAAATTGTAAGTTCCTCAGTCCAAGATACAGTATTATGTACCCTATTGACCATGCTCTTATCTCTGTCATATATATATATATATATATATATATATATATATATATATATATATATATATATATATATATATATAATGTGTGCGTGTGTGTTTGTGTGTCGCACTGGGATGGTCCAATAGTGGAAAATATAGCCTCAACAATGCTTCAGTGTGTGTCAGTGAAGGATAGAGCCCGCCTCCTGGCAGTGAGA
>NC_091304.1:46930792-47093292 GCF_038502225.1 Cherax quadricarinatus
CCTAAAAGATGGTATATCTCCCTGGCCAGTGCATGAAATTACCGCCTCCCTTTCTTCCTTAACATTTAAAAGTTCCTCAAAATATTCTCGCCATCTACCTAATACCTCCCTCTCCCCATCTACTAACTCCCCTACTCTGTTTTTAACTGACAAATCCATACTTTCCCTAGGCTTTCTTAACTTGTTTAACTCACTCCAAAATTTTTTCTTATTTTCATTAAAATTTCTTGACAGTGCCTCTCCCACTCTTTCATCTGCTCTCCTTTTGCACTCTCTCACCACTCTCTTCACCTTTCTTTTACTCTCCATATACTCTGCTCTTCTTATAACACTTCTGCTTTGTTAAAACCTCTCGTAAGCTACCTTTTTCTCTTTTATCACACCCTTTACTTCATCATTCCACCAATCACTCCTCTTTCCTCCTGCCCCCACCCTCCTATAACCACAAACTTCTGCCCCACATTCTAATACTGCATTTTTAAAACTATTCCAACCCTCTTCAACCCCCCCACTACTCATCTTTGCACTAGCCCACCTTTCTGCCAATAGTCGCTTATATCTCGCCCTAACTTCCTCCTCCCTTAGTTTATACACTTTCACCTCCCTCTTACTTGTTGTTGCCACCTTCCTCTTTTCCCATCTACCTCTTACTCTAACTGTAGCTACAACTAAATAATGATCCGATATATCAGTTGCCCCTCTATAAACATGTACATCCTGGAGCCTACCCATCAACCTTTTATCCACCAATACATAATCTAACAAACTACTTTCATTACGTGCTACATCATACCTTGTATATTTATTTATCCTCTTTTTCATAAAATATGTATTACTTATTACCAAATTTCTTTCTACACATAGCTCAATTAAAGGCTCCCCATTTACATTTACCCCTGGCACCCCAAAATTACCTACTACTCCCTCCATAACATTTTTACCCACTTTAGCATTGAAATCCCCAACCACCATTACTCTCACACTTGATTCAAAACTCCCCACGCATTCACTCAACATTTCCCAGAATCTCTTTCTCTCCTCTACACTTCTCTCTTCTCCAGGTGCATACACGCTTACTATAACCCACTTTTCACATCCAATCTTTATTTTACTCCACATAATCCTTGAATTTATACATTTGTAGTCCCTCTTTTCCTGCCATAGCTTATCCTTCAACATTATTGCTACTCCTTCTTTAGCTCTATTTGAAACCCCTGACCTAATCCCATTTATTCCTCTCCATTGAAACTCTCCCACCCCCTTCAGCTTTGTTTCACTTAAAGCCAGGACATCCAGTTTCTTCTCATTCATAACATCCACAATCATCTCTTTCTTATCATTTGCACAACATCCACGCACATTCAGACTTCCCACTTTGACAATTTTCTTCTTCTTATTCTTTTTAGTAATCTTTACAGGAAAAGGGGTTACTAGCCCATTGTTCCCGGCATTTTAGTTGACTTTTACAACACACATGGCTTACGGAGGAAAGATTCTTATTCCACTTCCCCATGGATATAAAAGGAAAAGTAATAAGACCAAGAACTATTAAGATAAAATCAAAGAAAACTCAGATGAGTGTGTATAAATAAACGTGTCCATGTATGTGTAGTGTGACCTAAGTGTAAGTAGAAGTAGCAAGACGTACCTGTAATCTTGCATATTTATGAGACAGACAAAAGACACCAGCAATCCTACCATCATGTAAAACAATTACAGGCTTACGTTTTACACTCACTTGGCAGGACGGTAGTACCTCCCTGGGTGGTTGCTGTCTACCAACCTACTACATTATATATATATTATATATATATATATTATATATATAAATATATATATTATATATATATATATATATTATAAACAGTAAATCTAGCGATAGAGAAAGCAAAAGTCATTTTTTTGATGTTTCTATGTCTTTCTCTTCTCATTTACAGGTGTACAGAAAGAAACTCACAGTATATAAGTGCAAAGAAAATTTTTTAATAAAGTTGAAAATTTTTATGTCTAAAATATATTTTATAATTTCCATATTATTAAAAACATAAAAGATCGCTGGAGATCTCATAGATTTCTCAGCGCTTCTGGGCTTCTCAGTTCCCCGTCTGAAGAGCAACTGACTAGCACCTTGCAAGACGATCCTCAGACCGGGTGGGACTCGAACTTAGGGCAGACGAGTCTTAAAACTCACTCAGAGGATAAACATGAAGGTTTACCGTAGCAACTGTCCTTAGATTTACCTAAAATGTTCGGCAACAACCTCCCTGAGCAGTCTCATCGTCTTACCAACGTACTGAGACTTACGTCTCCTTCACATATATTGATAATGGATGACTCTAGGTAGTAACACTTATTAAATTTTAATGTTCGATAAAAAATATTTTTTTCCTTTGCATTTAAGTAATTCTGAACGTTTCTTTGTTCTTGTAGAGCTGAAGATGAGACTATAAAGCCTCGAAAAGTCATACACACACACACACACATATTATATATATATATATATATATATATATATATATATATATATATATATATATATATATATATATGTATGTATGTATATGCAAAACAACCACTGTGAAAGAGTGACAATGTGAGTAGTCACGAAAGCGCTTGGAATTTCATTACTCTTTCACAGCGCTTGTTTTGCATATTTTAAAAATCACCTGTTTACCGTGATCTTATTGCATATATATATATATATATATATATATATATATATATATATATATATATATATATATATATATATAATATATATAAATAATATCTTACTACATTTAAGAAAGTGGGAGACTTACACGAATAAATTAGTATGTTACAGCTTGCATGTTAATGTATCACACTGTTGCATAATTATATTTATAAATATTAAAATGTTAGTTGCGGTGAGGAAGATGTATACCAACATATATTCCCCAGTGAGAGAGTGAGAGAAATATTATTCTGGTCTTGAAAATTGACGACTTAGCACTTGACTCGCATGAATATTTTCTTTCGGGTTTATTGATCAAGAGAGAGAGAGTGGTAAAGGGGGAGAGAGAGAGAGAGAGAGAGAGAATTGGTTCAGTCTAAACCAGTTGTCTGAAACTGATGCTGGTAAGGTGATGACTGGATACCGGAGGTTTGGCTGGCAGGGTGGATGAGGTAGCAGGGAGGTGGAGGGTTATACAGTGGCAGTGGAGGTGTCAAGAAGGCGGTGAAGGTGGCAGAGTGTTGTGGGGATGTGGCCGGGAAGCTGATGGCGAGGGCGACGGGGAAAATTTGTACGTTAAGTAAAAACGGGTAGCAGGGAGGTTGATGGCGAGAGTGGGAGGGAGGTTGATAGCATGGGTGGAAGGAGGTTGATAGCATGGGTGGCAGGGAGGTTGATAGCATGGGTGGCAGGGAGGTTGATAGCATGGGTGGCAGGGAGGTTGATAGCATGGGTGGCAGGGAGGTTGATAGCATGGGTGGCAGGGAGGTTGATAG
The DNA here is from genome assembly GCF_038502225.1 of Cherax quadricarinatus. Taxonomy (NCBI): domain Eukaryota; kingdom Metazoa; phylum Arthropoda; class Malacostraca; order Decapoda; family Parastacidae; genus Cherax; species Cherax quadricarinatus. Next base: position 46,934,264 of record NC_091304.1, read on the forward strand.
CATGGGTGGCAGGGAGGCTGATAGCATGGGTGGCAGGGAGGTTGATAGCATGGGTGGCAGGGAGGTTGATAGCATGGGTGGCAGGGAGGTTGATAGCATGGGTGGCAGGGAGGTTGATAGCATGGGTGGCAGGGAGGTTGATAGCATGGGTGGCAGGGAGGTTGATAGCATGGGTGGCAGAGAGGCTGATAGCATGGGTGGCAGGGAGGCTGATAGCATGGGTGGCAGGGAGGTTGATAGCATGGGTGGCAGGGAGGTTGATAGCATGGGTGGCAGGGAGGTTGATAGCATGAGTGGCATGGAGGTTGATAGCATGGGTGGCAGGGAGGTTGATAGCATGGGTGGCAGGGAGGTTGATAGCATGAGTGGCAGGGAGGTTGATAGCATGGGTGGCAGGGAGGTTGATAGCATGGGTGGCAGGGAGGTTGATAGCATGGGTGGCAGGGAGGTTGATAGCATGGGTGGCAGGGAGGTTGATAGCATGGGTGGCAGGGAGGTTGATAGCATGGGTGGCAGGGAGGTTGATAGCATGGGTGGCAGGGAGGTTGATAGCATGAGTGGCAGGGAGGTTGATAGCATGGGTGGCAGGGAGGCTGATAGCATGGGTGGCAGGGAGGTTGATAGCATGGGTGGCAGGGAGGTTGATAGCATGGGTGGCAGGGAGGTTGATAGCATGGGTGGCAGGGAGGTTGATAGCATGGGTGGCAGGGAGGTTGATAGCATGGGTGGCAGGGAGGTTGATAGCATGGGTGGCAGGGAGGTTGATAGCATGGGTGGCAGGGAGGCTGATAGCATGGGTGGCAGGGAGGCTGATAGCATGGGTGGCAGGGAGGCTGATAGCATGAGTGGCAGGGAGGTTGATAGCATGGGTGGCAGGGAGGCTGATAGCATGGGTGGCAGGGAGGCTGATAGCATGGGTGGCAGGGAGGTTGATAGCATGGGTGGCAGGGAGGTTGATAGCATGGGTGGCAGGGAGATTGATAGCATGGGTGGCAGGGAGGTTGATAGCATGAGTGGCAGGGAGGTTGATAGCATGGGTGGCAGGGAGGCTGATAGCATGGGTGGCAGGGAGGTTGATAGCATGGGTGGCAGGGAGGCTGATAGCATGGGTGGCAGGGAGGTTGATAGCATGGGTGGCAGGGAGGTTGATAGCATGGGTGGCAGGGAGGTTGATAGCATGGGTGGCAGGGAGGTTGATAGCATGGGTGGCAGGGAGGTTGATAGCATGGGTGGCAGGGAGGTTGATAGCATGGGTGGCAGGGAGGTTGATAGCATGGGTGGCAGGGAGGCTGATAGCATGGGTGGCAGGGAGGTTGATAGCATGGGTGGCAGGGAGGTTGATAGCATGGGTGGCAGGGAGGTTGATAGCATGGGTGGCAGGGAGGTTGATAGCATGAGTGGCAGGGAGGTTGATAGCATGGGTGGCAGGGAGGTTGATAGCATGGGTGGCAGGGAGGTTGATAGCATGGGTGGCAGGGAGGTTGATAGCATGGGTGGCAGGGAGGTTGATAGCATGGGTGGCAGGGAGGTTGATAGCATGGGTGGCAGGGAGGTTGATAGCATGGGTGGCAGGGAGGTTGATAGCATGGGTGGCAGGGAGGTTGATAGCATGGGTGGCAGGGAGGTTGATAGCATGAGTGGCAGGGAGGTTGATAGCATGGGTGGCAGGGAGGTTGATAGCATGGGTGGCAGGGAGGTTGATAGCATGGGTGGCAGGGAGGTTGATAGCATGGGTGGCAGGGAGGTTGATAGCATGGGTGGCAGGGAGGTTGATAGCATGGGTGGCAGGGAGGTTGATAGCATGGGTGGCAGGGAGGTTGATAGCATGGGTGGCAGGGAGGTTGATAGCATGGGTGGCAGGGAGGTTGATAGCATGGGTGGCAGGGAGGTTGATAGCATGGGTGGCAGGGAGGTTGATAGCATGGGTGGCAGGGAGGTTGATAGCGTGGGTGGCAGGGAGGTTGATAGCATGGGTGGCAGGGAGGTTGATAGCATGGGTGGCAGGGAGGTTGATAGCATGGGTGGCAGGGAGGTTGATAGCATGGGTGGCAGGGAGGTTGATAGCGTGGGTGGCAGGGAGGTTGATAGCATGGGTGGCAGGGAGGTTGATAGCATGAGTGGCAGGGAGGTTGATAGCGTGGGTGGCAGGGAGGTTGATAGCATGGGTGGCAGGGAGGTTGATAGCGTGGGTGGCAGGGAGGTTGATAGCGTGGGTGGCAGGGAGGTTGATAGCATGGGTGGCAGGGAGGTTGATAGCATGAGTGGCAGGGAGGTTGATAGCGTGGGTGGCAGGGAGGTTGATAGCATGGGTGGCAGGGAGGTTGATAGCATGGGTGGCAGGGAGGTTGATAGCATGGGTGGCAGGGAGGTTGATAGCGTGGGTGGCAGGGAGGTTGATAGCATGGGTGGCAGGGAGGTTGATAGCATGGGTGGCAGGGAGGTTGATAGCATGGGTGGCAGGGAGGTTGATAGCATGGGTGGCAGGGAGGTTGATAGCATGGGTGGCAGGGAGGTTGATAGCATGGGTGGCAGGAAGGTTGATAGCATGGGTGGCAGGGAGGTTGATAGCATGGGTGGCAGGGAGGTTGATAGCATGGGTGGCAGGGAGGTTGATAGCATGGGTGGCAGGGAGGTTGATAGCATGGGTGGCAGGGAGGTTGATAGCATGGGTGGCAGGGAGGTTGATAGCATGGGTGGCAGGGAGGTTGATAGCATGGGTGGCAGGGAGGTTGATAGCATGGGTGGCAGGGAGGTTGATAGCATGGGTGGCAGGGAGGTTGATAGCATGGGTGGCAGGGAGGTTGATAGCATGGGTGGCAGGGAGGTTGATAGCATGGGTGGCAGGGAGGTTGATAGCATGGGTGGCAGGGAGGTTGATAGCATGGGTGGCAGGGAGGTTGATAGCATGGGTGGCAGGGAAAAGATGAAGACTATCTGAAGACATAAAGTAAAAAGGACTCAAGTGCAACTAATGTGACATTTTATTGTGGCAACGTTTCGCTCTCCAGAAGCTTTATCAAGCAGTAACGCCTTGAAAAAGCTCCTGGAGAGCGAAACGTTGCCACAATAAAATGCCACATTAGTTGCACTTGTGTCCTTTTACTTTACATATTGTCGGTAATTCTACCAATATATATACTACCTGAAGACGGTTTCTGTGGTCCTTGTCGCCACAGCTCGGTCCAAGGCCATTCATAATTTTACATTAGTAGACAGATAGATAGTAGACAGACAGATAGACTTCACTGGGCTGATTTATTTCCCTCTATACAGTTACAACTTTTGTGTCTTTATATTCCATAATATGTGTTATCAAACCATTGCTAACATTTCTGTGTCACAATCATTTTTTTTAATACAAATAGTGTATTAATGTTCGGGTCTTGTCCATCAGCGTTAAGATGAGCATTAAAATATCAATTATTTTCTTCAACATTCAGTAGCTCAATGCATATTCCCTATTTTCGGTTCACTGTAACAGAGAGTAGACGACCAGAAGTAGGTGACTGCAAACCATACCACGGGCGGGGATAGAACCCGCGATCATTTAGTCATAAAACTCCAGACCGTTAGTCATGATCTAGGTGACTGCAGATTATCCTCACCTCTCACTGGATCAGCAACAACTATTCTGCAGGTATCTAGCAACAGAGATGCACTGCTGTAGGAATACCGGCTGCTGCTAGACAGGGGCCCGCTTCAAGGACATTACTTGGCAATTGGTTTCACTGGAAAATACACTACACATTGATGCATTATGGCAAACTTTGTAAATGTTAACGTTTCATTTGGCTAGAAGCTCTTTCAATAAATAGAGAACGCAAGAAGCAAAGTACGAGAAAGTGGAATGCAGATGAGTAGTTCAGAAGGCTAGTGGAGTCCATGTTAGGTTTGTTCTCATGATGTCTGCTTGGAAGGTGATGGGTTTTTATTCTATAACTTATTGGTACCTTGATTCTGGGAAATGGTTTTAGAAGTGCTAATTAAAACAAATTCTAGGAACTTTCTTCTATATTTGCCTCTTTCCCTGATCATCAGTTCAGCTTCTTTCCAGTTCATAAGATGGTTGTGGGCGCCTCGATGGACAGCAAATACGTTGTTGATGTTCTATGTTATTCGTGTATGTTTTTGTTCCCTGATGCGTGATTCTTTTCGCATGTAAAGTTGATCTCAACTGTTACACGGAATAAAACATATCAGCTTTCTCTTCGTGTTGATGGTACCGTTTGGTCCCGATGATCCCTTGATAGTAGATCATGTGATGAAAGACATACTGTTGTTGATTTTATGTAACAATCTGCAAATATTAGTGGGAATGTTGCAAGTTGAGGATATAATGAAGCTGACACTGTTCTAGGTGTAAATCATACAAGGTAACTAGTACCAACAAATGCACGAAAAGAACATATATGCAACATATAGAAAACTTTCATTTAGGAGACGTTTCGCTCACCAAAAGTGATTGAAGAATATCTTATATTAAAGAATATCCTGGATTAAAGAATCTCGATTTAAGAGGTTCCCCATACACAACTGAAGTGTTTTTTAAATACATATCTGAGAGCATTGATTGTAATCGCTCTTCTACTGCAGTTTCGAATTAAGTGTGATCTACTTTTCTCCTCACACTGCAGAAGTATTATTTTCCAAAAACATTGCGCAGTCTGTTTAAAGAACATATAATTTTAACAGCGAAATCAGTAGGAGAGACGAGAAGTATCTCTAAGCGCGTCAAAAGAATAGAAGGGTCACTTTGCAGTTTAATAAAGTCCTGTCAACAGAGAAGACAAAAGATGAATATCAAAAGCTGAATAAGAATAAGAAATCAGAGTTATCAGGGAATCCAAAATAAATCCGAAAAGTTATTACGAACATATGTATGATGAAGCTTAAGAAAAGAATATGTCCGGTTAAATCCAAGTCTTCACAGTTTACTAATTGTGAGAAATTAAAATATAAAAAAAAAATGGTGAGAAATTCAAGTTTTACTTTATTTTAACTCGAGAAGATATAAATGACATCCCTTGGAATTAATGGGGCTCTGGTGGCCTGGTGGTTAACGCTCTCGCTTCACACGGTGAGGGCCTGGGTTCGATTCCCAGCCAGAGTAGAAACATTGGACGTGTTTCTTTCAACCTGTTGTCTATGTTCCCCATCAGTAAAATGGGTACCTGGGTGTTAGTCGACTGGTGTGGGTCGCATCCTGGGACACTGACCTAAGGAGGCCTGGTCACAGACCGGGCCGCGGGGGCGTTGACCCCCGGAACTCTCTCCAGGTAAACTCCAGGTTGTCGCTGTTTATTCCCTTGTCTAAGTCATTTTCTATCTCAGTTTAAGTCATTCATTTAGATGATGAAGAACCATGGGCTCAGCATAGACCCCTGTGGCACCTCACTTACGACAGGTGCTTATGAAGAAGAGAGGTTCATTTGCAAGTAATGCTCTGTGTAGAACACTCGGGGATCTTGATCAAGACCAAGTATGTCAGTGATATATTACATTTCTTCTTCTGTGATCATCATTATGACTCTTACCTATTTTTATATTTATTAGTTGCCAGTATGTCCATTTACCCATCATATCTGTTTATGAAATATATTTCTTATTTCTTAGCCACGTTTCAATGCAAATATAGTATAAGTATTGACTATTCACTTCATGTAACAGAAATAATCACTATGGGGCCATAGGAGGCAACCAGATTTGATCCTAGGTAGATAGATTCATCTCTAAGTCCATGGATCAAGAACCTTTCACCAGCACCAAAACACTGACTCATTGACAATTTGATATCAACACTAGAAATATAATCGTTAGAAGGCAAAATAACGACAAGGTGATATATATACACTGGTAGGACACTCTGGTGGCCTGGTGGTTAACGCTCTCGCTTCACACGGTGAGGGCCTGGGTTCGATTCCCAGCCAGAGTAGAAACATTGGACGTGTTTCTTTCAACCTGTTGTCTATGTTCCCCATCAGTAAAATGTAAAATGGGTACCTGGGTGTTAGTCGACTGGTGTGGGTCGTGTGGGTCGCATCCTGGGACACTGACCTAAGGAGGCCTGGTCACAGACCGGGCCGCGGGGGCGTTGACCCCCGGAACTCTCTCCAGATAAACAGATAAACAGACAGCAAGACTTGCTCTGCTATAAGCGTTCAGAAGTAGCTGGAACACGCGAAAGGACACCTTTGACGACGTGTCGGTCTGTCCTTGGCCAAGAGTTTCCTCTGAGATATGTGTATCATTTCTGAACTGTTCCAGTCATTGTGTTGTACTTAGTTAAACGTCGGGTAGAGATGCTGGCTCGAACTAAGTCACTTGTTAACATTCGAGCAAGGTATCCAAACCCAAATATGAAGCAAGAATCGATAATGACCGTGACTTCCATTCCTCGGATATGAATGTCTTTGCATAACAAATGCATAATTACAGTAGCAGTAGTAGCAGTGCTAGTTGCAGTAACATAATTACGCATGATAGGATGCCGTAGGGTGTTCCGTGTTGTGATAATTATGTACCTTAGCAGGACAGATGGTGGTTGCCATAAATCTCAGCAGCACAGATGGTGATTGCTGGGAATCTCAGCATCACACTATTTTCCACCTCAGCAGATGGTGATTTTGTGTTCCTCAGGACCATTCCTTTCCATAGGCCAGCAGACGGTGATTGTTGTACACCTGAGCACCACTCTCTTCCCCAGGTCAGCAGATTGTCTTATATTATCTGCAATAATAATACTAATATAATAGTAATAGTGTAGTCGCAGCAGTATCATCATCATCATCATCATCATCAGCAATAACAACAATAATAATGATTATAAAAATGAGACCGCTACCTCTCCATTCACCGTCCACAACCATCAGGATTTTTACTGGGGATTAATAAATGATAATCAAACGTTAAGCTTAATAAAACATAACATAAGAGTGGGCTGGGAGCGAGGGCTTCTGTTCCACAATGTACACCATCATATATCACTAATAGAGCTATCATTAGTGGTACTTCAATTGGACTTGCCATTTCTCGATGTAATCTTGCAGTAACTCGACCATACAGCCCATCTTTATTAAGGTGCTAACCAGTGGTCCTCCTGCCTGTTATCATTCTTATGTGGACCCCTAGTTTGATACTAGTGGAAGAGGGCTGTAATTTCTTTGCCTTATACCCACTCTAATAACATCATTTGTTTTTGAGAAAGCCTGGTATACGATACCAACAAATGGTTAAAGACACATGAGCAAACCTGTGTAAACCTATATAAGCCGATCCAGGACCGAAACGTTCCCCAAATAATATACCCCAAGTATTTGTTCACGTTTCTTTAAGCACATATTTTTAAGTGTTGAGATGATATCTTTTTAATGGAACACTTAGACAGTCTGAGTTACATATCTTGTATTGCGTATCGCGAACAAGCAATACAAGATGCAAAACAACCACAGGGGGAGTTAAATGATATTTCTAGGCCTTTCGTGCTGCAATCAACACATCTTTAGGAGCTTGTAATATTGTAGAAATTAGTAGAAAATCCAGGTAGAAGGTAGGTTCGTTCAGGGAAATGGCTCCAGGTACAATAATTCTCCCTAGAGCCGTTCCCCTGAACGAATGTACCTGGGCTTCCTACTAATCTCTGCAACATTGCAAGCTCCTGAAGTTATGTTGATTGCAACACAAAAATCCCACAGCTAGTATTCAGATCCCTCTGTGGAAGGTACTACGTACACACACACACACACACACACACACACAGCCACAGAGTAGTCAGGAAATGGAATAGTTTGGGAAGCGATGTAGTGGAGGCAGGACCCATTCATAGCTTTAAGAAGAGGTATGATAAAGCTCATGAAGCGGGAAGAGTGACCCAGTAGCGGCCAGTGAAGAGGCGGGGCCAGGAGCTGTGAATCGACCCTTGCAACCACAACTAGGTGAGTACAACTAGATGAGTACACACACGCACTCACACACACACACACACACACACACACACACACACACACACACACACACACACACACACACACACACACACACACACACAATGCAATGGATCAGAGAATACCTAACGGAGGCAACAGCGAGTCATGGTCCGTGATGAGATATCACAGTGGGCGCCAGTGACGAGCGGGGTCCCACAGGGGTCAGTCCTGGGACCAGTGCTATTCTTGGTATATGTGAACGACATGACGGATGGGATAGACTCCGAAGTTTCCCTGTTTGCAGATGACGTGAAGTTAATGAGGAGAATTAAATCAGACGCGGACCAGACAGGTCTACAAAGAGACCAGGACAGGCTGGATGTGTGGTCCAGAAACTGGCTCCTAGAATTTAACCCCGCCAAATGCAAAGTCATGAAGATCGAAGGAGGGCAAAGAAGACTGCAGACAGAGTATAGGCTAGGTGGCCAAAGGCTGCAAACCTCACTCAAGGAGAAAGATCTAGGAGTGAGTATAATACCGAGTACGTCGCCAGAAGCACACATTAACCAGATAACTGCTGCGGCATATGGGCGCTTGGCAAACCTGAGAATAGCGTTCCGGTACCTCAGTGAGGAATCGTTCAAGACTTTATACACTGTGTACGTCAGGTCCATACTGGAGTACGCAGCACCAGTTTGGAACCCACACCTGGTCAAACACGTCAAGAAATTAGAGAAAGTGCAAAGGCTTGCAGAAAGGCTAGTTCCAGAGCTAAGGGGAATGTCCTATGAAGAAATGTTAAGGGAAATCGGTCTGACAACACTGGAGGACAGGAGGGTCAGGGGAGACATGGTAACGACATACAAAATACTGCGTGGAATAGACAAGGTGGACAGAGACAGGATGTTCCAGAGATGGGACACAGAAACAAGGGGTCACAATTGGAAGCTGAAAACTCAGATGAGTCAAAGGGATGTTAGGAAGTATTTCTTCAGTCATAGAGTTGTCAGGCAGTGGAATAGTCTGGCAAGCGATGTAGTGGAGGCAGGAACTATACATAGTTTTAAGACGAGGTATGATAAGGCTCATGGAGCAGGGGGAGAGAGGACCTAGTAGCGGTCGGTGAAGAGGCGGGGCCAGGAGCTGAGTCTCGACCCCTGCAACCACAATTAGGCGAGTACAATTAGGTGTGTACACACACACACACACACACACACACACACACACACACACACACACACACACACACACACACACATATATATATATATATATATATATATATATATATATATATATATATATATATATATATATATATATAATGTGTGTGTGCGTACTCACCTCATTGTGGTTGCAGGGGACAATTCATAGCTCCTGGCCCCGCTTATTCACTGGTCACTACTAGGTCATTCCCTGCCTGCTCGGTGAGCTTTATCATACCTTCTCTTAAAGCTATGTATGGATCCTGCCTCCACCACCTCCCTTTCCAGATTATTCCACTTCCTGACAACGCTGTGACTGAAGAAATACTTCCTAACATCTCTGTGACTCAGATGAGTCTTCAGCTTCTAATTGTGAACCCTTGTTGGTATGTCCCATCTCTGAAACATCCTGTCCCTGTCCACCGTCTCGATTCCTCTCAGTATTTTATATGTTGTTATCATGTCCCACATGTCCCTCCTGTCCTCCAGTGTCGTCAGGTCGATTCCCTTTAACCTCTCCTCGTAGGACATGCCCCTTAACTCCGGAACTAGTCTCGTTGCAAACCTTTGCGCTTTCTCTAATTTCTTGACGTGCTTGACCAGGTGTGGGTTTCAAATTGGTGCTGGATGCTTCAATATGGGCCTGATGTACACGATGTAGAGTCCTCAACGACTTCTTACTGAGATGTCGGAATGCTATTTATAAGTTCGCTAGTCTCCCATATGTTACAGCAGTTATTTGGTTGATGTGAGCCTCAGGAGATTGTGTGTGTGTGTACTCACCTAGTTGTACTCATCTAGTTGAGGTTGCAGGGGTCGAGTCCTAGCTCCTGGCCACGCCTCTTCATTGGTCGCTACTAGGTCACTCTCCCTGAACCGTGAGCTTTATCATACCTCTGCTTAAAGCTATGTATGGATCCTGCCTCCACTACATCACTTCCCAAACTATTCCATTTCCTGACTACTCTGTGTGTGTGTGTGTGTGTGTGTGTGTGTGTGTGTGTGTGTGTGTGTGTGTGTGTGTGTGTGTGTGTGTGTGTGTGTGTGTGTGTAAATGGTATACAGAGTCTTAAACGTGTACTCGTTACAGGAGCCAGTATACTTCTCGGTGAAGTACGTGTACTTTGATGTGTGAGGAACTCTTACAGTGAACTTTACCTTTGTAATATGCGCAAAATTTTCTGGGTGTATGTTGTAAGGTGTGTTCATGTACTCGGTGTACTTTGTGAGGTGTGTTCATGTACTCGGTGTACTTTGTGAGGTGTGTTCATGTACTCGGTGTACTTTGTGAGGTGTGTTCATGTACTCGGTGTACTTTGTGAGGCATGTTTATGTACTCGGTGTCCTTTGTGAGGTGTGTTCATGTACTCGGTGTACTTTGTGAGGTGTGTTCATGTACTCGATGTACTTTGTGAGGTGTGTTCATGTACTCGGTGTCCTTTGTGAGGTGTGTTCATGTACCTGGCGTACTTTGTGAGGTGTGTTCATGTACTCGGTGTACGTTGTGAAATAATGCATGCATAGTCGAGTATGCTTTGCGAAGTGCGTAGATGTACTGAATGGAACATGTGGGGAATATAAAGTGTACTTTCTAAAGGGCGTATGAATGTTGTGTTTAGACTACTGGCAAATTATAATGAACATGCACAAGGATAATGAACATGCACAAGGATAATGATCATGCACAAGGATAATGAGCTTACTGAAGATGACCCTCAACTAGCATAAAAGTGATGTTGAATCTGATGTTACACTTTGCAGTCATTTGAAGGTGCGTCAAGTGTTACCCCTATCTAAGAGGTAGGGAGCAGCTCCTAGCTACGAAAGGGTCGTTGCACCTAGCTGCAAGGGGGTCGTTGTTGCACCTAGCTCTGAAAAAGAGGATCGTTGTACTCAGATCATCTACACAGAGAGATTTACTTAGCTCAGAATATATACATCTGTAAGGTGCATTGTTGGTCAGAGAAATATATATTCTACACACGTTTAACTTAAGTATGACATACCCTAACAAATTTTCTTCTCCCACTGAAAGTTTTGTAAAGTTTGGGTAATAACAGGCCAGTAGACTGCTAAAATTCGTCGAGATACTAACACGAGTAATACTTGTCCCTCCATTACGTATTTACACTGAAAGCCTTCCAGGTATTCTTCTCTTACTGCATATACTCTGTGGCCCACTAAGACGGAAAACTAATCTATACACTGACTACCCATAATGTGTAGAGATAGGGTTTAAGGGCAGAAAGGGTTTAATTTTCGTGAAAGTAGGTCAAGCTGAAAGCCCAGACGTCAAGGTTAGTGTTGTGAGCTGTGCTACTTACTCCCACGTTCGTATTTAAGCGTTACTTTCAATCAAATTAATGCTAAATATGGTGTGGGGGAGGTTAAGGAGGAGGTCTCCTATTGCGCAAGATTAATATTTCAAAAGCTGGAAAAAAGATAAATTAAATCACAGCATACTGTACACAAGTAAATCAGGGTTGACTGTACTCATTATGGCAATGATTCATCTCATATTGGTTCATTCTGCTTGGGTTACTGAGCATCCTCCTGTAATTACCGAACATAAAGGGAATGATGGATTTCCCTTCCTCTGCTCGTTCTCCGTCGTCGTTCTGTTCCTCCGCGGCTGGCAAAAACATTTATTATAGTGGAAATTTTTGGATCAGAGTGGAAGATAAGCTGTCAAGTGAGTCTCTACCTTCGCATTCTCTTTGATTGTGTGTGTGAATTTGACTGGCGTTTGCCATAAGAGTGGAGGGTCAAGGGAAGTACCTTGATGCTCGTGAACAGAGCTTGACTGAAGGAACTGGAATTACTCTCTCAGTCCCCAGGGCGATGCATGACCCCTGTGGTCTGAGAGGCACCGCATGAATATAATTATGAATTGAAAATATCTTAAACAGTCATTACAAAAGTCACAGTTAGTTGTTACATACGCTATGGAACATAATTTTTATACACACTGACACTCTTTTACAGGGAGGATCACGTCTCTAAAATAACATCTTCATCCCATAGTATTATATAGAATTACCTAGAAAAGTTTTTTTCGGTTTGCTGTTAACGTAACATATTTTTTTCTATGTGTTTGGCATTAGTTCTTACTTGAATAATATGTGGAGTCAGTGTTTTGGTTCAAGACCATTATATTAAGGAATGAAGTAGGCTCGTGTATTTACACCGAGATATACAAAACTGTATTTTTCAGTTTACGTACACAGAAATAAACACCTTTCGGTGTATATACACATACACACCTCTGTGTATATACGCAGATGTGCACCTCGGTGTGCACATCTGCCTTTTTATCCACCTCGAAGAGGTGGATAAAAAGGCTTCAAGGGAGAATATTGGATTGCCTCCTGAAGCTATTTGAATATTCCACATCCCTTACCACCCCATCTTTTCATTCTTTTTTCCAATAGGGATATTTTATTACATAATATTGTACAAAAAGGTTTAAGAGATACATTGTTGATACAAAGATGGCATATACAGTACATGAGATGTGAGAGATACATGCCCAGTACATATTGTTACGTGTTTGTCACTGATTATAATGCGAAAATCTCATCCAGCTCCTCAGAGCTGGGGCGTGTGCCCAAGATACAACATGCGTTACCCCTCTGAACAGCAGCTCTGAGACGCTGGAACAGAAAACTAGCTGCCCTGGGGTCCCTAGTTAGCCTGAGGAGACTTTTGCCTAGCTTCTTAAGAAACTTAGATGCACTCTTTCCCCATGAGCCAAGGGTCTCCGAGCCTATGGGAACAAACATATAAAGATGGGTAAATTTTCCGTATTTTCTAGACTTTTTGGATTCCCTGAAGCTGGCAGCTGCCCCTCCTTCCTTCCTGGTGTGTTGGAGATAGGTATCAGCCAATGTAGATGCACACACACACACACACACACACACACACACACACACACACACACACACACACACACACACACACACACACACACACACACACACACACACACACACACATATATATATATATACATATACACTGATGCACAGTTAAATCAGCTTTTACAGCCTGTCTGTACCGTGTCCAACATGAAATAAACAAAACGAAAGGAAACGGGAGAGTTTCAAATAAATAATCCATTTCTTGGGATCCTTGATAATACGTTCCTGTGCATTATTATACAGCCCTTCCGAACATGAATTGTAATTATTCTTGTAACTGTTAATTAAGAATTTACTGACTGGAAAGGTATGGTAATACCAACAGAACGAAGATGAAGACTCATTCTCGCAGTACAAGACTATTACCGCTTCTACTACTACTACTACTACTAAACTGCTACTGCTACTACAACTACTGCTACTACTACTACTACTACTACTACTACTACTACTATTACTACTACTACTGATGCAAAAATACTGCAAAAAATACTTCAAAAACCCTACAAAATTCTTAAAAATTGCCAAACCACTGCAAATTACTGCTAAAACGCTACCAGTATCACTACAAAAACACTAAACACTACCAATAACACTACAAAACAATAAAAACACTGCAAAATCCTGCAAAAACTGTACATAAATACGTTTCGCCACAGTAAATATGGCGATAAGTTCCTTTAATAGATATTTTGAAGTGTGCATATATGTCTTCATCCGATTTTATTTTTATATTTCACCACTGTAAATAAATTAAGTACATACAATTAGAATATAGGCTCCACTGCATCATCTTTCATGATGATGCAGTGGAGCCTATGTTCCAGGCCTGGGATTAGTCCAGGGAATAAAGTATAGGGTTATCCTGTCTTTCCAGCAGGAAGGAGATTTTCGCACTCATTACAGCTCATGTCTTTCTACCTGACACATGACTTGGAAGCAAGTGTTTGCTATGTTTGCTCACTGTTAAATGAAAATAGAGAAATAACATAAACGGGTGTTGTAGGTCCGACAGAAAGGGCCCTAATGTTCCTCATCGGAAGGCTGGTGTGTATCCCTGAGCGCGCTGTTCCAGAACGGGTTGATTGAGTCTACCCGCTACCTCCATCAACTCCGAACTCCCTGGTGAAGTGTCATGGGGAGTCTTGCTGCACTCGTTGAAGATCTGCTCACGTATATATAAGATAAAGGGGATGACTCGCACCGTTGTTGTTCATGTGTCTCCCGCTGTGCTACCGTCATCAAGCTTAGAGTAGCCTTCAGCTGCTACTGCTGCTGCTGCTGCTGCTACTGCTGCTGCTACTGCTGCTGCTGCTGCTGGTGGTACTGCTACTAGTACTACTACTGTTATTGTTGTTGCTGCTGCTGCTGCTACTAGTACTACTACTGCTGCTGTTTCTGCTGCTGCTGCTGATGCTGCTGCTACTACTACTACTACTACTACTACTACTACTACTGCTGCTGCTACTACTACTAGCACCACTACTACTACTACTACTATTGCTGCTGCTACTACTACTACTACTACTAATAATAATAATAATAATAATACTGCTGCTTCTGCTGCTGCTGCTGCTGTTGTTGCAACTACTACTACTACTGCTACTGATGTTGCTGCTGCTGCTGCTGCTGCTGCTGCTGCTGCTGCTGCTGCTGCTGCTGCTACTACTGCTACTACTACTACTACTACAACTACTACACTGGTGCTCCTGCTGTTGCTGTTGCTACTGACTTAGCAGGTGTTACGAAGCGGGACGGGTGTTGGGGGTGATGTTGAGAGGGTGTTGATGTGATGAAGATGAGTGTTTGTGTAATGATGGCTAGTGTTGATGTGATGCTGGTGTTGATGCGATGATTTTGAGTGTCAAAGTGATGCTGGTGAGTGTAAAAGTGATGATGTTGGGTGCTAATATGATGATAGTGAGTGTTAATGTGAGGATGGTAAGTGTTGATGTAATGCTGGTGTTAATGTGATGATTGTGGGATGCACAATGCCTGCACTCTAAAGGAGGTGTTTGGAATATTTGCAGTTTGGAGGGACATCTGAACTGTGGTAACCGCGCGCCAGGACATCAGGTCCATGGACCCAGTTCTGTGTTCAGTAAAGTGCATCCCTCTTCAATGGACAGTCAGAATTGGCAATCAGTCCTAAATTTAACCTCCTCCCTAATTTATCCTGGAATCAGCAAGCCTTGGAGATAATTTAAATCTGTTTGGTCTCGGGAAACTTGTGTTTCACTATTTAATGAAGCACTTTCGACCTTCATAACGTCTCTTAAAGTCAACTTACTCTGCTCTCTCCCACCTCAAAGTACAACACAACGAATGAAAATAACTAATTGTTAGCAATATTTAAGATTCACTAATCCTTTTACTGATAACATTTATCACCCTAATAAACGTATTCCTAATTTAATACTCCATTAACGATGGAAGAAAACTCTCAATGCGAAACAATAAATTTTCTCTTCATATCAGTAGCATCAATTCTTGGTTTGATGAGTGAGGTAACGATGTGGGCAGATTTTTATGTAGTTATTCTTTGGCAAAATACACGTTTGGTATTGATGTTCAGATAATTATTAGTGTAATAACTTGTTTTCGTAATTTTATGAATTTGGTAGTTAAAGCTTGTTAATATTTGACTAAGGGTGCATTCTTCTGTTTTCAGATATTTGCGATTTGTTTCTTAGGTTGGTTTGCCTAAATATTATTGAGAATGAAAATTATGGATTTTAGCCATGGTATTTTTTTTTTAAGTAATGTTGGCGAGTAGATATCAAAAACAAATGAAACAGCTTAAGTTATCATTATAATATTGTTACTCACAGTGAAAGCTTTATCAAGTTGCAGTGAAGCACTTAGAAAAACTTAGAAACATTTAGAAAGCTTAGGAAGTTTTATATAACAAAGTCACATGAGAATCCTAAGCTTTGATAGAGAGATGTTGAGTGCGTTGTCACCCATGTCTCTAGCGCAACAGCGTATCCTTAGTACCTAGCTCCTCATGTTCCCTGCTCGGCCACGGAGTGGGAAGGATTATGTTCTCAAATATCTGCCAGCGGAAGACCGTATCCTTAGAGTCAAATATTTACAAGTTGTAACCATGAAGTGCTTCTGGGTGGAGAGAGATACGCCCTGGGATGCCTGGACGCAGTTTTCCTCCTTCGTTGTGAGCGGCAACGAGCAGTGTGGCGGATATCGGGGTGGTGGCCGAAGAGAATGTTCAACTCTAATCCATCTCAGCTTCTCTGGCTCAAGGGTTTGCTGGCGTCAAATACAGCCACGTTCCTTAATTGTGACAAAGCTTCGCGCTTAGGAAATTTTCGCTTCGATGAGCGAAACATTACCAGAATAAGGTTTTTTGTGCTACATGTCTGTCTTCATATATAGCTTGAAGTTTCATAATGTCCGCAGTTTTAAATGGACCAATGCTACAGTTTAGTTTCATTTTTTGTAATCAGCACTGGGTAAAAGGTTACTGAATGTTGAAGAAGCACTGATGCGTGCTGAGATATGCTAAACCATGCTGAAAACTGCTGAACGAGACCAGTTATTGTTGACAGGACTGTGTGATGCTACAGAGTGCTTGAGGGGCAACCTGCGTTAACTTTGGTGGCTACTTCTGTTTATGATTAATGGGCTTAAGTAGATGCATCCTTCAGCACCAGACACAAGAGAGCTTCTTTCAGCACCCGACATCAGCCTTTATCAGCACCTGACAGCATTCATCAGCATCCATCAGCACCCGACAGCATCTATCAGCATCCAGTGTGTATTGCAGAAGTTCAGTTGGTGAATGATGGTGCTTGGTGTATTGTAAGGAAAGTTTTCTTGTTGGACTTTATGTGAGATAAACTTTAAAGAATGAGTGATTTTGAGTGTTCTTGATCCAGGGCATATGAGCTACCCTTCCATTCCTGTATGACACCGACTAATTTAGATTTATTCTATGAATATCAAAATATTTTACAAGTATTTCCAAGACCCGGTCTGCTAACACTCTTCCCCCTCTGCTCACACTTGCCTCCTTCCCTCTGCTAACACTCTTTCCCCTCTGCTCACACTATCCCCCCTTCTGTTCACAGTCCCCCCCCCACCTCTCACTTTGCTCACACAATCTCCCTCCCTCTACTCACATACTTCCCGTCCTGCCTTTGTCAGGTGAATAAGTTACTGTGCTTGTTATAGTGTGACCCTGGACGACCTCTGGCGTTATAAACGTGATCGCCACCAGATTTATGGATTGTTTCCTCCCACATTCCCTTACCGGCACAGGACGCGACGCCCATCGTGAGTAGAAGCACTTGTCCTTACCACGCCCACGCCTCCAAGGCTGCACTCTGGGCGTGAGCGGGAAAAGGAGGCAAAAAGAGACGGGAAAAGGCTAGCAATGACGGTAGGAAACTAAGAGGGACGAAAGGATACTAGGAACGACGGGAGGAGGCCAGTAGGGACGAAATGAAGCTACGAAAAAATAAGGGGTAAGGAGGAGCGGGAGGAGGCAAGGGAATCGTGACATCTTCCATCCAATTAATCAAAGACACAGCCAGGATAAGTCTTTATTAACACGATGTTTCGCTCAGCGAGAACTTTATCATGCTTTGAAAATAAATGGTATAAAATACCGACACGATGGAAACATAAACACATGCAGTTTAATGTGATCCTTTATTGACAACGTTTCGCCCACACAGTGGGCTTTTTCAAGTCACAAACAGATCTACCTGCGATGTGTACAACATCGCAATTCACACAACCATTTAATTAACTACAGAAACTCAAGACTTATCGCCACAGAAGACAACACTCAATACCGAAGAATCCTGGAATCATCACTTATCTCTATAACCAACAATTTCAACCAGAACAATGGCTTCTATAACATAGCTGAACCACTTGCCAAGAAACTTCTTCATCGCTATCCCACATAAGAACATAGAACACTGCAGAAGGTCTACTCACAACTTGTCCAATACCCCTGCTAAGCTACCCAAGACTCTATAACCCCAACCGGTAGATCATCAGATGCAGCATTCTCCACCTGACCTCAGCATTCTGAACCTGACTATAAATACTCGCGTACCTTCCACCCCAGGTAGATCTGTTTGTGACTTGAAAAAGCCCACTGTGTGGGCGAAACGTTGTCAATAAAGCATCACATTAAACTGAATATGTGTTTGTTTCCTTTATCATGCTTTAACGAAGACCTCCTTCGGTCTACATGTCATATGATTTCCAACGTGCGAGTTTACTGCCTGCCTTTCATAACATCATTAATCCACATTGTTCCTACGTGTTGGTTTACTGTTCTTTTTTCCTCATCATTATACCTTCACATAGTACAAAGGAAAAAACACATCCTCCTTAGCAAACGTGGTGTTTTTACTGTGATTCCAGTCAGCCGGTAAAACGACTGACTGTGATCTTTGCGTTCCTTCGATCCACTCTGTAGTTCGCTGTTTTTGTTCATCCGTCAATCGTAAATTCGGCTCTCTCTCGGCTCTGAATCACTCGGGCTCAGTTCTCAATCGGCTCACGCGCCCCTCACATTTAGTTCAGTGGCAGCTCACGTCTGACTCGTTCTCTGATCACATTAAACTCGCCCTTTGCTCACACCAATGGCATTTTCAGCTCTCACTGACCTCCCGTGTATATATTCCTGTGGTCACACACACACACACACACACACACACACACACACACACACACACACACACACACACACACACACACCCACACACAGTGAAGAGGCGAGGCCAGGAGCTAAGACCCGGCCCCCTGCAACCACAAATAGGTGAGTGTACACACACACATGCCCCCCCCCCCAAAAAAAAAAAAACTACACCAGGCCAAGTGTCTATTGACAAGTGCCTTTGACAACTAGTAGCTGCTGCACATACACACACACATAAACACACACACACACACACACACAGTGAAGAGGCGAGGCCAGGAGCTAAGACCCGGCCCCCTGCAACCACAAATAGGTGAGTGTACACACACACATGTCCCCCCCCCCAAAAAAAAAAAAAACTACACCAGGCCAAGTGTCTATTGACAAGTGCCTTTGACAACTAGTAGCTACTGTACATACACACACACATAAACACACACACACACACACACACACACACACACACACACACACACACACATATATATATATATATATATATGTTCACACACATATACATCCACACACACACACATACACACACACATATACACATAGAAGACCCTAGCTATGTCAGTGCCATCACCGAATGGGAGACTCTTGCTGCTCTAGCACCAAACCCTAGTGCAGCACTGGCTCACAAACAGTCAAGCTGGGATAGCCCAATTGCTGAAAAGGTGCTTGCCAACATGCTCAGGGCTGCAACATCAGATAGGGAGATTGCCCGTCTCCAGGCTGTGAGTGCACCACACTCCGGGGACTTCCTCCAAACAGTTCCCATATCGGCAATGGGAACGCGACTCGACCCTAAGACCCTCCGTATTGCAGTGGCTCTGCGCCTTGCTGCCCCAATTCACACAGAATATATGTGTATTTGCGGTGAAGTGCAAGCAGACCAATACGGTCTACATGGTCTTAACTGTTCCAAAACCAAGGGCTGGCATGCAAGACACAATGAGGTCAACGACATCATTAAGAGAACCCTTGCTACAGCTGGATGCCCTGCCGAGAGGGAGCCACGATCACTTGCAGCAAACAATACCCACAACCCAGCAAACCGCCCCGACGGGATCACCATCTATCCTTGGAAGAATGGCAAGCTCTTAGCATGGGACTATACCTGTGTGTCCACACTGGCTGACACCTATATCCATCACAGTGTGGGGCGACAGGGAGGAGCTGCTGACCACAGGGAGGAGTACAAGATCAGCAAGTACAGGGACATTAGCCAACAGTATCAATTTGTCCCAGTGGGATCAGAGACCTTGGGATCATGGGGAAAAAATGCCACACGTTTCCTTAAAGAATTGGGTTCCAGACTCATCGACACCACCAGGGACCCAAGGGCAGCCACTTTCATGTTCCAGCGCCTCAGCGTCGCCATCCAGAGGGGAAATGCTTGCTGCATACTTGGCTCACGTCCAGCCTCGGAGGAGCTGGAGGAAATTCATCATCTTTGATACATTGTGCCATTGTATTCATGTTTGTTTTTTTCTGTAAATGTATTTTGTTTATTAATATATATATATATATATATATATATATATATATATATATATATATATATATATATGTTCACACACATATACATCCACACACACACACATACACAATGCACCTCTCTTCTCATACAATAAACATTAGTGTAAAATATATATATGTCGTACGGAATGGGTATAACTTGCGATTTTGGCTTAAATAGTAGCGCTATTCTTGCCGAATAAGGCAAGCGAAAATTTGTGTATGCAATAAATTCTCAAAAATTATTAATAAATTATTGTAAGCATATCTAAAATATATTCAGTTGGATTAGATTAAATTAAGTTTTGCTTCTTATAATAATGTTAGGTAAGTTTTCTAAGGTTCTTTTGGTACACAATTATATTTTTTACATGAACATAAATGAAAAAAAATATTTGCTAATTGACCAGTTTTACCTATTCGGCACGGCATATATATATATATATATATATATATATATATATATATATATATATATATATATATATATATATATATATATATATATATATATATATATAAAGGAGGGGTTTGGGATATTGGCAGTTTGGAGGGATATGTTATATATCTTTACACATGCTTCTAAACTGTTGTATCTGGGAGCCTCTGCAAATACAGTGATTATGTGTGAGTGAGGTGAAAGTGTTGAATGATTATGAAAGTATTTTCTTTTTGGGGATTTCTTTTTTTTTGGGTCACCCTGCCTCGGTGGGAGACGGCCGACTTGTTGAATATATATATATATATATATATATATATATATATATATATATATATATATATATATATATATATATATATATATATAAGATTCCTTGTAAAGTTTGCGATGACGTTTGTTTCGGTCAAACTGGTAAAAGTCTCAGCTAAGATTAAAACAACATAAATATAGCATTAGAACTGGACAAGATTCCAATGCTCTGTTTATTCATGCGAGAGATTTTAACCATCCAATTGATTTTCAAAAAGTTGAGAAAGTTGTATCAAGCAAGTCCATAGTTGACAGAAATATAATTGAATCTTGTTTCATAAAAAGCAGTTTTGAAAATAATATGAATATTTCCGTTGGTTTATATAAATTAGATCTATTTATAATTAATAGAATTTGGGAAGAATTTAATAATACATTGGACAAATAAATCTTAATTCTTGGGTAGAATAGTTTGTGGGTTGTCGTGAAGGACCTGTCTAGTTGGGCCAGCGGGCCTGCTGCAGTATTCTCTTTTTTATGGGTCGCGCGTCAGGTGTTGCGTTGTTGTGGGATGTGATAGTGAGGTGTGATCTAGACCCTTTATATGCTTTCCTCTGATGCATTACTTTTATTGTTCCTTGATAATGTGAGTAGTCACGAAAGCGCTTGGTATTTCACTATTCTTTCACAGTGGTTGTTCTGCATATTTCTGAAATCACCTGTTTACTGTGATCTTATTGCATATATATATATATATATATATATATATATATATATATATATATATATATATATATATATATATATATATATAGATATAAGTCTGCAAGTGAAATTTGTGTAAGCAGTCTGGACACTACACTATACGTGAGTACAGATGATGTACATATATGAGTTGTTCTTACGAGCAGCTGAAATACTAATCAGTATAATGTTGATCGTCACCTCTACCTGGGACTCCTCTTATCTGATTATGATATAAACCCTTTACGAAGAAATGATTCATTGGGATCTTGCAACATACCTTAAATTGGGATGTTCATTTTTGCACAGGATGAACGGTAACCTAATGAAGGATCCAGTCAAACGACCAAAATATCCCCTGAACGATTGGTCATTGTGTCACTTGAGGCCAAAACAAATATTCCCATTTCCACTGAAAAAATCCCTAGCTTCATACCCCAACAACTTCGGCTCTAAGTAACATAGCTTCATTTTACCAGCATTAATTTTTTAACTTTCCCTGTAAGCTTAGTACTATTTTCTTGTTAGCAAACAGTTCATCACGTAAACAAGTCAGTATTCACTCTTGCTAAGACATTCAAACGGATGACTGTTTACCTGGAGTTTACCTGGAGAGGGTTCCAGGGGTCAACGCCCCCGCGGCCCGGTCTGTGACCAGGCCTCGTGAACTTTTATCTTATATTTTCTATTTTTTTGTCGTAGTGGTTTCTAGTATTTGGTTATTTTTTATTGGTAGATTACAGTCTAACCTAACAAAATCTAACCTAACATAAAAAGTAACGCACATCGAGAGATTTCCTCAATATAAAGATAACGGGAAAAATTCTGTGATAAATCCACTGACAAATCTCCCCAACAGTGACATACTGGCTCTGCAAACCGTTGGAATTCCTACTGTTTCTTACGTTGATAAGTTAAAAGACATACTTAACTACAGAGAAGCAAATAAAACAGAACGACGACGACACATCTGGCAGTGCAGTGACTGATGAGCACCAGGAAACGTTCAAATCTCTACGTTTGTCACTGAGGGTTGGAGAGTGGGGAGCTGTGGAGCTCTTCTCACCAGTGTTGACGTAAGGCGGGGGTTACCTACCTGCTTGTATTGCTTAAGGTGAGGTCACCCGTTTGAAGTTATTGCCTTTGTGTGTAAGTTTCAGGTATTAAGGCTCGCCCCTCACCACGTAAAAGTTTAACATTATTGTTTGTAAATGGACAATAAACGCTTCTTCCTTTTATTAATATGAAAAAGAGAGTGAGCGTAAAAATTCTACATTTCTCCCAGGCTATGGAATTATTCTTTTATAGACTACAATTAAAAATTTGGTCTAAGATGTAAAAAAATATTAAAAGTGGCGACTTTCCCAGTAGCTACGAATATATAAGAGAAACACAGTCATTTAGTTTTATTAAGTAATACATATGTTTCTTTAAGCCTCTAAGCCTAAGGACACAGCTCAAACTATGCAACGGGCGGGGATAGAACCCGCGATCAGAGAGCCATAAAACTCCATACCGACGTGGGTTCTATCCCCGCCCGTGTCATTATGATTTCGTGAGACACAACTTACACCATTTGTTTTTAGTGCACACGGAAAACGAACTAATTTCTGATTAGGTTAGGGTATGTGACACGTAAACTTGTATAATAAACAAAAATAAGCAAAAACCGAGCCAAACATCTGGCATTACGGTATCTCAGTAAACAACGTTAAAATCAACACGCATATCATGAAGACCAAGTGAAATGCAACATATTGTTAAGGACACGTCCCCTAAACACAACGTCCTAAATGTTGCACAGATATTTTTTCTTCACAATTTGTCGGTACTGATGTCTATAACCCACATGTATATAGTGACTTGTGTGAGGACTAGATGCAGATTATCAAAGCTGGTGTAGAAATCTCAATTTTTATACACAATTGTTGTGTACAAAGCTCTTTGGCAAGGACATATATAGTTCTACTGTACATAGTACCACAGTGATCTTCGACCAATATCTTAAAACACTTTGCACAGGCTGTAGAAAGTCTTAAAGGCTGACTGTAATTCATAATTCAGGGAATATGCACACTTTATATTGCTTCTGTTTACAGTAAATTGTTTTTCTCGAGAAATTATTGGTAAGGGTTTTAGATTAATAGTTACTTGTTTCTCCCCCATCAAAAAAATGTTTACGTCCATTGAGGGAGATGTCTTGATGTTGAGGAGAACTTGTGTGATGCAAGGAAGTGGTTCTATCTTTCTTGGATCAAACCTAATTCCTGTATGACGCTGTATGATCCTATGTAATAATGATAATAATAATAATAATAATAATAATAAATTTTATGATTTATTATTATTATTATTATTATTAGTAGTAGTAGTAGTAGTAGTAAAATTAACAATTAGGTTTTTATGAATCTAGATATTTTTCTAGACTTCTAAAACTGCTCACCTAACCATCTTTATTATATACGACTGTTTTCATTTTGACATATCATTTACCTCCTTTATTGCTTTATTTTAATATTTAAAGTTATCTTCCTCGATGCGTTGCTAATTATTGTAAATCAATAATTTTTTACGTTTATAAAGATGTCTGTCTTCATTGTCCGTGAACACTAATTTGGTGTTGGCCTACAACACAAATTAACGTGAATGTGTTAGTGTGTAGTGGACTGTGTGTACATTTCTTTCACAATTCGAAGCTTGTCCGATGTTTAGTGAGTTGTGTTGTGTGTTCAGTAGCGGTGTGGGGGTGACTTGAGTGTTTTTGGTCAATAACACCCTTTGTATCCCTGTCACTGTCTTCATAACCATCACCGCTGAAGCTATCACCATTACCCATTATTACCACCAACATCATTAAACGCGACAACTATCTACCACCACTAAAACTATCACCCTCACCTAATATTACCACCACCAGCCGTCTCCATCAAAGCCATCACAACTAGATGTCGCCATCACTCATTACCATAAATAGCTCCGTCACCATCATACTCCATTCACGCTTGCCTATTAACATAATTCAAATTTAGTGTATACGAAATCTAAAACGATCTTTCCTTTTGCCAAATTTATTTCGTGCGAAATGTATAAAATCATTGTATTTTTATTATTATTATCACATATCTCCTATGTCGGAAAAGTGTATCGACTTACGAAATCAAAAATTCTTTTGCAAGTGTTGGATTTCTGCCCTCCTCCCTGTGCTGTCTTCAGCGACCCGTGTAGTAATGTCTCGTTTCTTGTCAATCAGTGTGACGGACGTGCTCATGCAGTGAAGAAAGTAGTTGTCTAATTACGGGAACACCTGCCTCAAGGGGTGTGTCGAGCAGCGAACTCGTGTAAGGCGTGATGCTGAGTGAACAAGGAACGGGAGGTTGTGTTGGGCAGCTGATCCAAGCACAGGAGAGAAGGATCACCATAGCTAGAGAATGTTGAGGTCTTTGAACCTTGTCTCGTCTCTGAAGCGCGAACTTCTGGGAGGCGATTTCTGATCGTACTGCCCGGGAGAGATTGATTATCGGTCGGAGAAAGATCTGCAAATGAAAGAACAGAAATAGAGCTCATTATAACCCGAAGCCCTGAACCGACAACAATAATGTTGCGAAACCATAGACACCGCAAGAGAAAAATGTCGAAGTCCAAGATCGCAGGATAAGACATGAAAGGTAGAAAAATTGCAAGAACATTTAAGTTACCCAGGTTGAAATGGCATAAGCAGGTGCGATCATTAGGTAGAAATGAGGTCATTTATATTACATTCCTAGGTCAATAGGCTGCAGTGTTTGCTCTGCCAGACTACATGTAATTAGGCCACAATCTTCATGATTTATGGAGCGGTCTGAGTCAAGGGCTTCAACGTCCTGGCTCACTCTGTTTTTATTTTTCCTATTTTCTTTAATAGCGAAAGCCTTTATATATATATATATATATATATATATATATATATATATATATATATATATATATATATATATATATATATATATATATATATGTCGTGCCAAATAGGCAGAATTTGCTATCTTGGCTTAAATAGCAACGCTCATCTTGCCATATAGGACAAGTGAAAATTTGTGTAAGCAATAATTTCGCCAAAATCATTCTGAACCTAACGAAAAAAATATATTTCACTGTTTTTGTTTAGTATTAAATTAATGTAAACAAATCTAAAATATATTTAGTTGGGTTAGGCTAAAATAAATTGTTCTTGTTATTATAAGGTTAGGTAAGTTTTCTATGATTCTTTTGGTGCAAAATTAAAATTTTTTACATTAACATCAATGAAAAAATATATCTTTAAACGTATAAGAAATTTTTTTGGAAAGGACTTAATTTTAAATGAGTTGTTGCTAAATGACCAGTTTTACATATTCGGCACGACATATATATATATATATATATATATATATATATATATATATATATATATATATATATATATATATATATATATATATGTCGTGCCGAATATGTAAAACTGGTCAATTAGCAAGAACTCATTTAAAATTAAGTCATTTATAAAATTTTCTCTTATACGTTTAAAGACATATTTTTTTCATTAATGTTAATGTAAAAATTTATAATTTTGCACCAAAAGAATCTTAGAAAACTTACCTAACCTTATTATAACAAGAAAAATTTATTTTAGCCTAACCTAACTAAATATATTTTAGATTTGTTTACAGTAATATAATACTAAACGAACACAGTGAAATATATTTTTTTCGTTAGGTTCAGAATGATTTTGGCGAAATTATTGCATACACAAATTTTCGCTTGTCCTATATGGCAAGATGAGTGTTGCTATTTAAGCCAAGATCGCAAGTTCTGCCTATTCGGCACGACATATATATATATATATATATATATATATATATATATATATATATATATATATATATATATATATATATATATATATGCAAAACAACCACTCTGAAAGAATAGAGAAATTCCAAGCGCTTTCGTGACTACTCACTACTACTACTCCTTGATAATGTGAGTAGTCACGAAAGCGCTTGGAATTTCTCTATTCTTTCAGAGTGGTTGTTTTGCATATTTTGAAATCACCTGTTTACTGTGATCTTATTGCATATATATATATATATATATATATATATATATATATATATATATATATATATATATATATATATATATATACATTTATTTATTTATTTATTTATTTTATATATATTCTTTTTATTTTTATGTGTGTGTGTGTGTGTGTAGAAAATTAAGCCAGTAATAGAATTTAAATTATGGGCAGTTGGATGTGCTCTTAAGACAGACAGGAGGACTATTACCTCTCTTGAGTCTAGAGACGGACACGAGCGACTGGACCAGTCACTAGAGTGATCGTTACCTATAGACGGACAAAAGCGACCGTTAATTCTAGGCAGATGATAGTGACTGTTTCTTTTAGACGGGCGAGTGTGCTATTGTAGCAAACACTTCGTAGAAAGAGGTGGTGCACTGGTGTAACGATCTGTGGCGACACATGGCACAAGTTTTCCCTGGCTGTTGACGTGTATATTCCAAACCATGGAGATGGTCCCCATTCAGGGATGAAGGTGCTTTATTGCTGACGCAGGGCTAAGACCATGTAATTGGAGAATTGGAGGCAAACCCGATTGCCTCCAATTCTCCAGGCGCTGTATAACTCCAATGTGTTCAGTGCTTCCTCGTGGATATAATAATGATGCATGCGGTTAACGCACATTAATAACCCGCATAGAGGAGAAAGACACGACGATGTTTCGGTCCGACCTGGACCATTAAGAGGGGGTTAACCCTCGTAAGTATATAACAAAACCCACACACCCTTAAAAGCGGTTAACCCTCGTAAGTATATGACAAAACCCACACACCCTTAAAAGCGGTTAACCCTCGTAAGTATAAAACAAAACCCACACTCCCTTAAAAGCAGTTAACCCTCGTAAGTATAACAAAACCCACACTCCCTTAAAAGCAGTTAACCCTCGTAAGTATAACAAAACCCACACTCCCTTAAAAGCAGTTAACCCTCGTAAGTATAACAAAACCCACACTCCCTTAAAAGCAGTTAACCCTCGTAAGTATAACAAAACCCACACTCCCTTAAAAGAAGTTAACCCTCGTAAGTATAACAAAACCCACACTCCCTTAAAAGCGGTTAACCCTCGTAAGTATATAACAAAACCCACACTCCCTTAAAAGCAGTTAACCCTCGTAAGTATATAACAAAACCCACACTCCCTTAAAAGCGGTTAACCCTCGTAAGTATATAACAAAACCCACACTCCCTTAAAAGCAGTTAACCCTCGTAAGTATATAACAAAACCCACACTCCCTTAAAAGCAGTTAACCCTCGTAAGTATAACAAAACCCACACTCCCTTAAAAGCGGTTAACCCTCGTAAGTATATAACAAAACCCACACTCCCTTAAAAGCGGTTAACCCTCGTAAGTATATAACAAAACCCACACTCCCTTAAAAGCAGTTAACCCTCGTAAGTATAACAAAACCCACACTCCCTTAAAAGCAGTTAACCCTCGTAAGTATAACAAAACCCACACTCCCTTAAAAGCTGAATGGTCAAGCCACTTAACCTTTCTTACATTATTGTTTACCTCCAGTGTTTTTCACTGCTCTGTCCTACCTCGGTCTTTGCCCTTCCATCCTTGCCATCTCTTTTACTGACTACTTAAAAAATAGACTATTTGGTCGCCCCTCGCCGGCAATGTTGCTAATGTAGTTTCTAGCTCTGAAAGAAGGTTAAAGGTGGGAGATGCAGGAGAGAGGAAAAAATCCTCCTCTGATCTTGATGTTTTGTTAATACGTTTAATAGGTGAGAGTGAGAAGGTACCGCACTTCCCAATATGAAGTATTTATTCAGGCAGACTGACAGAGGCAGGTGAAAATATGCTGGCATAAATAAAGCTCTCACAAGGGCCTCAAGTCGTTCCATCCCACACCATTTTTTTCTTCTTTCTTCCTACTCCCCATCTCCCTCTCTTCTCTCTAACCTTGCCACTACCCTCCCTCCTTTTTCAATAACCTACCTCTGCTCTTTTTTTATTTATCCTTCCCCATTTCCTCTCTTTAATGTATCTCTTCCCTATTGTCTCTCTCTCTTTAACCTTCCCCCTTCTAATTTCTAGCCCTCCGCGACCTTCTCCCCTCAAGGGAAGTTCCTTGACGCTGGTGAGGGGCTCTTGATCTAGGGAATTAGATCTTTGCTCCTGTTCCCTGAACTGAACCTGAATGCCTTCCATCCCCCCCCCAGATGCGCTGTATAATCCTACGGGTTTAGCGCTCTTCCATGATTATAATAATTATCCGCAACCTTCTCTTTACCCTTTCTTTTTCCCAACATTTACATTATACCTCTCTTCCTCTAGAGTCTTCAAGTATCACTTCCAAACTCCATAATACTCCCGGTGCTCGAGTCTTGCAAGCATTCCTCTTGCAACTAGACAAACGCTTGTTTATAAGTGATTTAAAGATCGATGCAAAACAACGGCGATACTTTTTCACATCGTTAGTTATCCATTGCATAGATGGATCTTGGCAGACTTTTATGTGTACTTTATTTTAGACTAAACTAATGACAATTAACACAAATTAACTGATTTTTAACAACGTAAGTCAAAGTACCTAACCGGGGGCATTGTTCTCCTGAAATGCAGGTCGGTAACCGAGGAGATTCTTTAGTAGAGGCTGGCTGATCGTCATTCCAGGCATAAGCATATGAAGGTCTGTCTGTTTCCAGGGCATGCCAGGTCTGCTGAGCAGACAATATATCCAGTGTTTTCTCAGCAAACTTTTACCTTAGTGACTTTCTGAGCCAGGTACAGGGTTACTTACAAAAATGGTGGTCCAAATGAGTTCTGTAGACAAGCAGTAAACATGACGTGGGTCGTTGACTGATCTCATTCTAAAGCCATAACTACTACAAGAGGATTCTCAGCTGATTAATGATGCGACACATCATTTCACCTAAGGACACATGCTTGCAGGAAATTCTGCTCGTCTCTGCGCAGCTTGTGGAATGTCGCCAAGTATACCCAATGTTCAAGCATTTTCGGAGACAGTTTTATGGCAATATTTTAAGTTAATATGCTGGATATGATGGCATGTTTAACTGGGTGCTGTTTTTATCTTATAATTCTTTTGAAGTCCCATAATTTTAAGTGAATGACCTTTCGGTGCCAGCAGGCTATAAATCCAACAGCCAACTTCCCCTTCTAGCTCCTTTGAAAGCATAGTATGCGCCATCTGTCACTGTCACCCTAGATTCAAGATACACGAATGACCTTTCCTCACTAACCTTCTCTCTGTGGAAGGGGAAGGGACAAGGAACCAAAGGGGGTGAGGCTAGAGGAGTGATGAAGGTATGACGTAAAGTGGATAGTTGATCGATCAGCTGCCGCTTGTGCAAGTTAATTAAAATTATTTTTCTCAGACCACGTAGCATCTGTAAGACACGTGAGCACCATAATAAACAGGTTAGGTCAGGTCAGGTTAGGTTAGGGGAGATATTGGTATCTGTTAGGTTTCGTTAGATGTGGTTATGTCATTTTAGGACAGCTATTAAGATTGAAGAATAATAGACTGTTAGTTTTTCTTTTAAGAAATGCTCTATCTACTTGCTAAATATCCAGTAAAGATTAATCCCTAATAGAATGTGACACATGCTGGTATGCTGCATATTATGAACACAGGTGTAGTCTTGTGGCCAGCACACCTGGTTGTAGCATGATAATCAAAGTAGAAATGAAGAACAAGCAAAAGTCAGCACTAATAAATACTTGCATATATTTCCTTCTCCACAGAGCATGCAAATATATGTACAATTATATACAATGTGCACAAGGCAAGTTTGCAAGCACGAGACACAGGGAACTGTGGACAACCAAACTTGGAGTAAGTCTGCCAATGTTAATTCAGGAGTCTACAATATCACTTCCTTGTGATAGCTGAGGTGAATCAAGGTGCTAACATAACAAGGGGGCCCCACATGTTACACTCTTAGTATCTGGTTAGCTGGTCGGGAGGGCATGCCTGTATGGGCGTGTGAAATGCACCGAATAAAATATAATGTACTCTTAGCTTGTCACACTGTAACGTATGCAGAGTTACAGAGTACGACTTGCATGTACCTTTTTCTGCAAATTTATTTAATTTTTGTTAGCATAGCCATGGTGAAATGACATGTTGATAATAAGGTTGCTCATAAGAAATCTTTTCACTAGAATATATTTGATTTTAATAAACCCTACAAGTTGCATTATAGGAACCGTCGCATTCTCTGTACATGGATTTATATTTCTCAAAGTTGAGGTAAATAACTGTGTCACAACTGTACATCCTGAGTGTTTGTGAAGGTTCTTACCACCCAAACTAGACATTCATATCTCTGCCAACCAGTATCATTAACATACTCTTCAGATAGGTTCAGTGAATATGTTATTATCGGATAGGTTGATGTAAATGTTTTTAACAGCTGTTTAAATAAATTATAGAACTTAAGCGCTGTATAGCCCTTGTGGCTTAGCGCTTCTTTTTGATTATAATAATAATATAGAACTTAAGATATTCATTTATGTTACATTAATACTGTCGTATAACTTTCTGTATTTGACTTATTAAATAAGTTTTATTAACTTATGAGTAAATTAAAAAAAATGATCTTCGGCTTATTGTTACATCTTAAGTACCATAAAGGAGCTTTGTCCAAACTAAATAAGCGCAAATTCTAAGTAACGCTAAAAAAATAGAAGAATTATGGTCACAGCAGTGTTGGAAGCTAACTTAATTAGTTGGTATTAGTATCGTATCGCAGGTGATTCACTTTTCAAATCCGTTCTTTGATTCTGAGGCATTTAGATTCGTTATCTGATGGAAACAACAGTAACTGCAGGTGATGGAATTTCTGAGCTCCCTTGTTGAAGGATAAGCTTGATTACCGCTCAAGCGCATTTCATGTAGTGAAGAGGGTACACAAACCAGGGACTAGCCTGTCGAGCAGAACGTCGGCGATCAGAGCACTGATCTGCTGGAGAAATGCTATTTTCCTAAGGGACAAGAGAAAGGGCTTCCTGAAGGAGGTGAAAACCAGTACCAGCAGCAGGGAAAATCCATTCGATTGTCTGTCTGGTAGTGGAGCCCTGGCACTGGAGCTGGTAAAACAGCAAACGCTGCTCTAAGTTGAAGCTTTGGTCGTGAGCCAGTTAAATCTGCAGTTCTTTCATTGTATAGTACCTCACAGGTAGCGGCGAAACATTCTGAGTCAGTAACTGACTTGACTTTCAAGGATTCTGGAGGCATAGTACGCTGTGTTGAGATATTCACTGAGTGTTCCACCTACCGGTTTTCGGGTTAGCGTTTTGTTAGAAGCCTACGGCAGGACTCCATGTAACATACCTATTCACAGTTGATATTTTGTAGTGTTTCACAGCTTATATGTGTATGAATTATTGTTAAATAGTGTGTGTGAGTAATCATTGTTTTGGTTACAAACGCAAAAGGTCTTGAACGAGTAAAAGAGTCAAAACCGGAGTTGTTCCCAGTGACGACTATGACACAGTGTGTGTCTTGCACATGGCATAAGATGAACCAACACATGACGGTGCTGCTCTCTCTCTGCTAGGACCTGCATGCAGCAGCCACCTAGCTCATCTGGAGACCTTTCTTCCTAATCTTAGCGCTCTGGAGCCTACTGTTAATATAGCAGCAGCAACAGCAGCAGCAGCAGGAGCAACAGAATGAGATACTTGCGTCTGCTCGCACACAACCCATCTCCGGAGCAGGTTCAGTCAGTAAGAAAACAACATTTTTTTGTTTTAGCAATCCGTTCTGAAGCACTTCTTCTAAAAGATTCGCCACCTGATATGAAGAAGAGTCAGACACGGAAAATTAAACATTATTCTGACTTTTATTAAAGCGTAATAAAGTAACGGACCTGGCACTCAATAGTCCCAGAATAGGCATCCAGCTGTTAGTAAGTTCATTCAGGTATACACAAATACAGTTACATAGAATTATCATACATAGCAGCATATGTGTAGAGAACCTGGGATAACCCAAGAAAACTACGTAATATATCAAATTCATATTTGGCCATAGATGGCTTTAAATGTTTTTCGTCATGTCCGGATGTGTCCTACATGTCAGATTACAGGGAAGCTTAGTCATCCTATAAAAATAACTCTCATTATTCCAAATACTAGCATTTAGTGAACATTTCTCCACACGTGCTATGCACTGTGTTGATTCTTTCCCTGGGACTCCATAGGATAATGAATATCTCTGTAACTGTGTGCCTCTACTCCTTATTCCAAAGCAATGCATCAGTGAAGACTATTATACGAGCTCTGGTAGTTTTTGCTCTAAAAGGGCTACCTGGGAAGATACGATCAGACCAGGCATCGAACTTCACCTCTAAAGATCTTTCATGAAGTTCTTTCAAAGCTGCAATTGACATTAGAGTAACTTCTTCGTACTGAGACTCAAGAAATCGTAATGACACGATTGCAAACAAACCATTCCACGGATGGGGCTTGAACTCGCGGTTAGTGAGTCTTAAAACTCCAGACCGACGCACTGGCGAATACACTTGAAAATTTTTATCAGACGCTCAAATACGTGTTGCGAGCGCATGTGGCGGTCTAAACGTCAACTGGGAAGAGAGAATTCCCTTATTACTTTTCATAAGGAGTGAAAAGCGTGCAGGAGTTGCTTAGTCAAAGTTTCTTAGAACTGAAGTATGGCTAATCCACTTGCGCAGCTAATGTTGGAGTCTTCGCTCTCCAGCCATGAACACAGACAGACAGACAGGCTCTGCTTTCACGGGCAGACATCCACTGAAACACTCTTCTCCGTGTATGTGCTTGTTATTCTTGTAATATTAGAAAAGTCTGCTTAACTATTCCCAACGTTTGTTTACTCGGCTGTTCCACCATTGTGTCTAAAAGTTTGTCGTGTGTCACAGAGTGAAAGGCCAATGCGTCCTATATCTTGAGCGTTGCGTGTGTGCCCAGTACCCTAGATATTACATGTGTGCCCCATACCCTACATGTCACAAGTGGATTCTGTACCCTAATAAGTTAAATATGTACTCTTATACTACAGGTTCCGAGTGACTTAGGTACCTTGACCTGGCTATAACTTGCCTGAATAACCTGTTTAACTTCTATCCTCGTCACCAGTAAGACAAATGGCCGCAGTTAAAGATAACTTTAAGCGATCGCTTAGTGTCCAGCAATGAATTTAACAAAAGTGAGTTTCTGTGTTGCAATTTATTACTTAACAATGAACTTAACACAAGAAGGTGCTGGTGTTACGGCGTCATTCGCTTAAAGGAACAAGAGAAACGTGAATACTTGTATTTGCATTAGAACAAGTCAATGTAAGTCTGGTAGGGAAATGATTGAATACGGAGACACCTTAACTTTATAATTATTTTACTGGGTAAAATCAAGGCAAATTGCATGCGTCACGATGTATAGATGTAACAAACTGGTGTGTACTCTCCTTACTGTGGTTGCAGGGGTCGATCCACAATTCCTGGCGCACCCCTCTTCACTGGTCGCTACTAGGTTACTCTCCCTGCTAAAGGAGCTTTATCATATCTCTTTTTAAAGTTATATATGGATCCTGCCTCCACTACATCACTTCCCAGACTATTCCACTTCCTGACAACTCTGTGACTGAAGAAATACTTCCTAACATCCCTGTGGTTCATCTGAATCTTCAGCTTCAAGATATTGTGTCACATCTCTGAAACACTGTCCCTATCCATGTCAATTCCTCTCAGTATTTTATACGTCGTTAATATGTCTCCCCTAGCCCTCCTGTCCTCGAGAATCATCAGGTTAATTTCCCTTAACCTCTCCTCGTAGGAAATACCCCTTAGCTCTGAGACTCGTCTTGTTGCAAACATTTTTACACTTTCTAATTTCTTGACGTGTTTTGACTCGGTGTGGGTTCCATACTTGTGCTGCATACGCTTATATGGGCCTGATGTACACGTTGTACAGTGTCTTGAATGACTCCTCACGTAAGTGTCGAAATGCTAGTCTTAGGTTTACCAGACGCCCATATGCTGCATCAGTTATTTGGTTGATGTGCTCCTCAGGAGATGTGCTCGATATGATTCTCATCCCAAGATCCTTGATCCTTTACCTTGAGTGAGGTTTGCAGCTTTTGGTTCCCTAGCCTATACTCCGTCTGCGGTCTTCTTTGACCTCCATTCTTTTGACTTTGCACTTGGTGGAGTTAAACTCCAGGAGCCAGTTGTTGAACCAGGCTTGCAACCTGTCCATATCCTTTTGTAGTCCTACCTTACCCTTACCCCATTTGAATTCTCCTCATTAGCTTCACATCGTCTGCAAACAGGGACTTCTCCGAATCTATCCCTTCCGTCATGTTATTCATATATATCAGAAACAACAAAGGCCCTAGGACTGACCCTTGTGGAGTCGCGCTCGTCACAGATTCCCTCTCTGACACTTCGTTACGTACCATCACTCATCGTTTCCTTCCTGTCAGGTACACTAACCCCAACTCCCTCTCTCCTCCTCCCTACCTTCCAGATGCCATCACCAATCTTCAATAAAGGTAAGTAAAATGTTATTTTATATGTTTATTTAAATTTATTAATACATAATTGAACACTATATTTGTTGTGTGTATGTAAAACTATAATTAATCTCTATAAAATGTATTTTTTGTGTGAATATTTTTGGGTTTCTGGAACGGATTCATTGTATTTCCATTATTTCTTATGGGAAATATTGCTTCGCTTTTCAGACTTTTCGAATTTAGAACTAACTCCTGGAACGGATTAAGTTCGATATTTGGGGTTCCACTATATTCTCTGATCCATTGCAGTGCCTTTCCTCTTGTTTCTGCTTGCTCCTCTAGCTTTTGCACTAACTCTTGTTCAGAACTGTGTTGAAAGCCTTCTTGTAGTCCAAGAATATGCAGTCAACCCACCCCTCTCTTTCCTGTGTTATTTCTGTAACTGTGCCGTAAAACTCCACTAGGTTTGTGACACAGGAATTCTCTTCCCTGAAAACGTGCTCGGCATAATGCTCAACCCAAGATCCTTTTCCTTGAGTGAGTTTTGCAGCCTCTGACCTCTTAGGGTGTGCTCCGTTTGCGGTTTCCTTTGTTCCTCCCCAAGTTTCATAATTTTGCACTTACTGGGGTTAAACTCCAGGAGCCATTTGTCGGACCAGGCTTGCAGCCTGTCCAGATCCCCTTGTAGGCTTACCTGATCCTCGTCCGCTTGTATTCTCCTCATTAGTTTCACATCGTCTGCGAACTGGGACACTCGCACTATCCCTTCTGTCATGTTGTTCACATATACAAGAAAGAGCATCGGACCTAGAACTAACCCTTGTGGAACCCCACTCGACAAATGCACCCACTCTAACACCTCGTTTCGTAACGACACCCGTTGTTTTCTTCCCGTCAGGTATTCTCTGATCCACTGCAGTACTTTACCTCCTATTCCTGCCTGCTGCTCTAGTTTTTCAACCAGTCTCTTGTGTAGTAGTGTCGAAAGCCTTCTTGCAATCTATTCATCCCTCTCTCTCTCTCTCTCTCCGGTCTTACTTCTGTTACCATGTCATAGAACTCCAACAGTTCTGTGATGCTGGATTTCCCTTCCCTGAATCCTTGCTGGTAGTCATGTATTAGTCCATTCCTTTCTCGATGCTTTACCATTCTTTTCCCGATAAATTTCTCCTTAACTTTACATATATGTCAGCGACACCGGTCTGTAATTTAGTGCAATATATCTGTCTCCTTTCTTAAAAATCGGGACTACATTTGCTGTCTTCCACACCTCAGGCAGTTGCCCTTTTTCGATAGATTTATTGAAAATTGTTGTTAATCACGCACACAGTTCATCTGCCCTCTCTCAGGACCTCTAGCGATTTCTTCACCCCCTCCTTTGTTGTGTGCAGTGTGCCCAGCATTTGCTGGTGAACCCTACCGCCTCGGCTTACTTGAAGCCTCTCTGTCTCAACTATGAATACCTCCCTGAATCGAGAGTTGAACTCTCCACATACTTCCTGGTCGTTTCCTGTGATCTTCCCTCCTTTCTTCCTCAGCCTAATTACCTGATCACACAACCATTTCTTGTATTTCCTTTGTAATCAGTTAAGTCGGTAGTTATGGACGTGTTGGTGCCTCACAACTGTATTGTAAATGACTATCAGTTATAAATGTCAATCAGTCAGGGTGAGGAACTGACCGTCAGACGATCTGATAATATACTTACCCTCTTACTAGCTCTGGCTGATTACATATGTTGGCCTCTCTTGTAAGAATTTATGAACTAGTTGCTGTGAGCGAACTCGCCTTTACTCTCTCTCTCTCTCTCTCTCTCTCTCTCTCTCTCTCTCTCTCTCTCTCTCTCTCTCTCTCTCTCTCTCTCTCTCTCTCTCTCTCTCGTATTACGGTAATCACAGGTATATGGTATCAACTTACATTGCTTATCTATTTAATTTTTTTTTGTAAATACTGTATAGATTGGTGGTGAGAATGTGCGGGTACTCAAAAAACAACTTTTGATGTGTACTTTTTGCCTTTAATATTGTGTGATGGTTCCTTCACTGGTGATCTATGTTAGAGCCATGTACCACATGCCTTCTAGTGGTACCTATCTTCGTAATAGTGATGAGTACAACTGAGGTCTAGTTACCTTCTAGCTATGGAGTATTATTTATGTTTTCCTGATTTATAGTAATCTGGATTCGAATTCATCGTTGCCAGGAATCCCTTTATCCTTGCAGTAGAGGTTTTAGTGTATGTGTAATCTGTTGCAAAAGGTAACTTCATCAGGTTTTCCTACGAGAAGTGTCTGGTGGAGTATCTTGCAAGGTATGAAAATATAAGCCAGGACCCCTACAAGGCATAATCTATCAACGCATCTCTGCTGGAGAGCATTTTCAGACGTGAATGAAATTAAATCAAAGAAATGAAACACGCATGATCTGAAGAGCTGTCAGCGATATGTATTAAGCCAGACAACCCCACGCATCAAACCAGACATCACCACGCACTAAGCCAGACATCTCCACAAGTCGATAAACGATTGCGAAAGCCGACAGGCACTAAGAAAGATACTACCAGCCTAGGAAATTCCGACCCTTATCTCCACAGCGTCTTCCAGAATTGTGCTTATTTTTTGTCCAGTTTCTTTCCATGATCACACGCTTTACCTCTCCTGAGGCTGACCTCTGGTACACTGTCTTGTAATATTCACCTATACAACACCTAATAATGTAGGGTATCTCTGTATTTTCGTGTACCTTATTAATAGCAGCCTGTTGTTTATATCAGTGGAATGCAGGCGAGAAAGATACATGATAATATACACTTGGAAAATCTTAAAAGGACTTGTACCAAACCTACACCCGAAAATCACTCCCTACGAAAGGAAAAACTCGGCAGGAGATGCACCATCCCCCCAATGAAAAGCAAGGGCGCCACGAGTACACTAAGAGACAACACAATAAGTGTCAGGGGCCCAAGACTGTTCAACTGCCTCCCAGCATACATTAGGGGGATTACCAATTGACCCCTGTCTGTCTTCAATAAAGCACTGGACAGACACCCTAAAGTCAGTACATGATCTGCCAGACCGTGGTTCGTACGTCGGTTTACATGTGGTCAGCTGTAACATCCTGTTTGATCAGACTCTCATCCACCCCGAGGCCTAGTCTCAGACCGGGCCGCAGGGGCGTTGACCCCCTAAACCCTCTCCAGGTAAACTCAAGGTAAACTTGCAAAGGCAAGCAAGTACTCAAGATGAAATTTCTCGCTTAACTGTTAGTAATAATATTTCACAAATTTTATATATATATATATATATATATATATATATATATATATATATATATATATATATATATATATATATATATATATATATATATATATATACTCCTGGATCTGAGCAGGAGTCTACTTGCTGGGTTGCATCTGCTCTTGTTGTCACCTTTCTAGATAAAAACTCTAGCACCTGCTGAGTTAGGCATAAGAATTAACATTTCAGCGTATGCAATGTAAACTGAATTGTTTGCCATTAAAATTAACTTACTACGTCATCAGTGAGGGCAACTGACTCACATAATGGCTCTCAGTAACATGCTCATTGGAGAAGCCAGGTTTAGATACTACAGGATTATAGAAAGAAGGAATTAATGTACGATTTTTATGGATTCCGTCACACGCTGAATTATTCCTTCATGGTACAGTTAATAAGTTAGACAAAGAATATACCTTGAAAGAAAATTAATATAAGTTTGGTATATCTGTGTCTAGCATTAGGAATAATATTAGGACAAAAGTAAATGATGAAAATGAATGAAGTTAGAAGCCTGAGTATATCTGTCACTCATTATAACGCTAGACAACATAGGTACGTGCAGAACACCTTGCAATGTAAACAGACTGACTGATGATACAACAGCCAGGCTTGTTTATAGGTGCTTCTGGCAGTTTGGCAGACACAAAGATGATCGAACTAAATGCAGAGTTTGTGGTCAGCCTTATCGTCACTTTCTGCAGTTGTGTTTCATAGTCCATTTACTGGGGAACATAGAGAAGCCATATTGCAACCTATTTGATATGTCTAGGTATTTTATTAACCAAAAAAGGATACCAGACATATTAAACAAGTATCTTAAATTTGCCTACAATAGATAAAATAATTGAAGATTTAAATCTAGATGTGTTTTCTGTTAACCTTGTTGAGGTCTGGGGTCTAATTAGTAAGATGTTTAGGAATTCATAGGCTCTTGAGCTACCCTCCACAAGATAAATCTGGGGTGCACAATAAAACAGCCGTTTCAAGGGCAAAATCTAAATCTAATCCCCATCTTTCGTCCAGTCCTCGAGGAAAAGTAGTAACAAAAATTTGTAAAATACGCCAGCAGCACCTATAGTGTCAGTTTCGTTTTATTGATGTTGAATGTTAATAGAGGTAACACATTTTTTTTTCACTTAAACTCACCTCCTTGTAATACCTCTAAATATTTTGCATGACAGTGAATTACATATATTGTTGAGTATTCACTAAACCTGCAAGTAACAGGTGTCATTGCTTCGTACATAGGCATGTTTAATTATCATTATAATATTCGGTACACATAAACATCAAGGGAAGGGGGTAACGTTGGCTCGGAGATTAACTCATTAGGGAGATTGGCTCGTTAGGGGAGTGTCAGGTCAGAGATTGGATTGTTAGCGAGCGTTGGGTCAAAGATTGTCTCATTAGAGGTGAGCACGGACGGAAAAAATATATGAGAACCACCTGGCTAGAGAGTTGAAGGCAACAGTAGTAATCTGGAGCCAGCACCAGTCTTGCAGGCAATTAGCCACGAGAAACTGGAGTTATAGATGTGTCAGTATCGCTTGGCATTGCCTGGACTGGACAATGCACATGTCCCTCTGCTCTCCACTATCGTGTGTCGCTCCTCTAATGTCACACGGGTGGGACGCCTTATACCACAGGTTCATTGCCCTCTTTATTATTTAAGAGATGATTTCTTATTAAAATACGATTTGTCCGTGATCGTTTAATAGTATTACATCAATAATATTATTATTATTGTTGCTATTTGTTTCGTATATAATTATTTTATTATGTTTTTGTGTTACGTATCATATTTGCCGAGTTCAGATTTCCGAAAGTGTGTAGCAAGTGATGGCCAGTATTAAAATCTGAAAATCTCAAAATAATCAATGTTACCCACTGTTCGCAAAATTTGAGTGAAGGGGATTTGTGTATTTGCTAGGGAGCTGGAAAAAGGCTTCGTGCTCCTCCCCAGGCACTGAAGGATGGCAGCCTTTTTCCTTTGTTGGAGCCCTGGCTAGGAAGAATCGTTGCCTCTGCTAGGGCGATGAAAGAAAACAAGGTTTAATATCTAGCATTAGATCGTCACAGCTTCCAGAGGATGCTGCGTCTCTGATACAGCGTCCTGACTCGGGTCCAGTGATCCTGGTCGACTGAAGTATATTCAGTCCCAGATTAAAATAGTTACTTCCATAATTCGACAAATAGTTAATTCTCTTATTTTCTTATGAAAGGTCTCTGGAAAATGTTGTCATCGAATTTAATTTTATTTTTTTTGAAACATCGGATGGTGACTGCACGGACTGATGCCATGTTTATCTCTGGCATGATGAGTCGTGACTGAAAAAAGTTGAGTGTAAACGAAGCACTAATAAATGTAAAGAAAACCTGACTTCAAAAGTGAATTTTCTTGCTTCTTACGATGTGCCAAAGGAAGATCCAGCCGCCTCCAATCATTACCCAATATGATCCACGCCGGTTTAACTTTATATACATACTGTAATGAAGATAATAATAATAATAATAATAATAATAATAATAATAATAATAATATATTTACTACAAATACATGTACAGGGTATACAGGCCTAGCTGACATCAATGACATACTACTACACAGAAAACCCCTTGTTATGCAGAGCATTTCGGGCAAATTAGGTCATTTTTCCAGGATGCGACCCACACCAGTCGACAAACTCCCAAGTACCAATTTTAGTGATGGGTGAACATAGACAACCGGTGTAAGGAAACACGTCCGATGTTTCCACCCCTTCGCCGGGAATCGAACCTGGACCCTCACCGTGTGAAGCGAGAGCTTTTGCCACCAGGCAAATAATATCTTTAACAAGAGAACTTGGCTTGTTGCAGTGTTCCTCCAGTCTTATAGTAAGTTGGGAATGGTCATGAGGCCTCGAGTGAACACTGTCCTGGGTAACTTATTCAAGGAATCTTGGGAAGTGATTTTTTTTTTCTAATCTCATTACCTCCACCATCACCTGGAACACTCAGACCCATCAGTTTTAAAGCCTAGAACATTTGAAGCGGTTTCAGTCGTCTATGCAGTAAACCCACCAGGAAAAGGGAGAGAGAGAGAGAGAGAGAGAGAGAGAGAGAGAGAGAGAGAGAGAGAGAGAGACGGATAAACAATCAGGAATGCAAATTTAAATGTTTGGAGAATCTGTTATAGTCTACTTAAGTGTAGGAGAAATTCAGCAATGAATTCTTAGGAAAGAAACGTTCAGTATGAATAAAAGTTTCTCTACACAAAATTTCCCCATATATTTTGTAAAGAATTTCAGACAGAGAACTCAACACATATATATTTAAAAAAAAAAATTGAATACTAAAACAGATAGGCATAGCATTTTAAAAACGCTATGCCGTCCTCACGCTCAAAATTATTTCTGATCGACCTAGAAGTGCGAGGCGCGGTGATGGACAGGGCCGTGGGGGCGTTGACCCCCGGGACACCTTCCAGGTAGACTCCAGGTAAGTATTAATCTTGACCACAATGATATCAAAGGTGGAGGGGGGGGGGGGCTACGCAATCTCATGAGTGGGTCGTGATTAACGTGATCATTGTCATCAACCAAAGAATTTTAGAATGCAAGTATACCTGCAGAACCCACAACGCCATCAATGCATGTGTCATCCATCGAAATGGATATGCACATCATGAGTAAGTTTGTTTAGGTACAGGCACACGTACGGTTACACAAAATATCATACGTAGTAACCCCCAAAAAAAGTCAGTGACTTATTTCCACTGGGGTCTTTAATTTATTTCAATTTGGGTCCTTGATTTCCATTGGGTTCCTTGATTTCCATTGGGTTCCTTGATTTCCATTGGGTTCCTTGATTTCCATTGGGTTCCTTGATTTCCATTGGGTTCCTTGATTTCCATTGGGGTCCTTGATATGGAAAGACGCTAAATTCATTAAACAGAAAGACAGAACAAGGAGAAAGTGCTTAGAAGCAGCAGTTATCCAAACACGTAACACTCTGTGACAGAATAAAAGCCAGAGTCAGCATCGAAAAATCTTTAGTATTATTCTTCCATTGTAGACAGACACCTACACATGACACGGTGACACGTCTACCTACCCCTCACCTCGTCACCCCCACACCTGACCTCACAACCTGACCTAGTGATATCCTACACCTACCCTCGCACCATTACACCTCTCCGGAGAGACTGTACATGCGTGCTTGGTAAATCCTTTTGTATGACTTGTTAAAGTCCCTTTTCAGCGAAAAGCTGTCCAAATAAAGACCTACTCGAGCCATAAGTGTCTATGCATTGCTCGACTTGTCAGCGGTTTGCCTAGCGATCATCAATGAGTATTAATTACATGCTCAGACGAGGTATTGTTGAACTGTGAGTGAGGTTCTGAGAGTTTGTCCCTCAGTGAGCAATGTGATGTCAGAGGGCGCCAGAGACAAATAATAAAATGCAGTGACTGTAAGAAGTGCTCTCATCCAGCCCCCCGGCTTGACCTTCAGCTGACCTCACAGGCTGAAAGTCCCTTCATTATGATGATAAGAACGAGACGTGGATGAGTGCAGGTTACACACTCATCCATCTCGGTGTCATTACCCAGTCACTAAATTAGATAATGGATGTCCTTCTCTTACACTCCTCCCCCCCCCCCCCCCCCGTTCTCTCTCTCTCTCTCTCTCTCTCTCTCTCTCTCTCTCTCTCCCCCTCGCTCCAATTCCTCTTCCTATTCCCCTCTCCCTCCATTTCACCTTCCTCCTACCTACTCATACTCCTTTCTAATCCCTTCTCCTCCCTTCACTTCCTGCTCTTCCTCCCTTCTCCTCCTCCTCCTACTCCCTCCCCCTCTCCTCCTACTCCTTCCATTTTCTTCTCTTCCTTTTCCTCCTTCCTAATCTTCCTCCATTCTCCTCCTCCCTCTCTTTTTTACATATATCTCTCAATTTACAATAATGGCAGAACTACAGGCAATATAAGGTAAAAAGGACACATGTGCAACTAATGTCACATGTTATTGAGGCACCAGGTGGCTCTACAGGAGCTTAAGAGGCTCTACAGCTCTACAGG
Organism: Cherax quadricarinatus; assembly: GCF_038502225.1. Lineage (NCBI taxonomy): Eukaryota > Metazoa > Arthropoda > Malacostraca > Decapoda > Parastacidae > Cherax > Cherax quadricarinatus. The sequence goes on from NC_091304.1 coordinate 46,977,864, forward strand.
GATATCTTGCTTGGACTGCACAGCAGCTAAAACGCATCAAAGTATTTTCCAAGTATGTTATTAAGATGTCTGTTGGACAGTTAAGGGGCAGATCTGGTATGAGACCAATAAAGCTCTAAGCTTCAGGGTCCCTAATCCCGTAGGGGTCCCAGAAGCTCCTTTAGTCCAGATTGCTTAAATTTTTTGGGTCTACTGTATGAGAAGGTTTTTTTTTTAATTAATAATGTTAATTTAGTGTAATTCAATATAAAACCACAGTTAAAAGAAAAAAAAGAAAAGGTTATTTGAGTATCATGTAGGCTAGCAGTTGCTAGTTGTGAAGGGCCCCCGGTAACAGTTCAAGCTTCAGGGCCCTAAAAAATGTAGTTTCGCCACTGGTTGTACTATGGCTGTTTTCCCTATTTATATTTTTCCAGGGATGTTTTTCAGGACTGTTGTGTAATTTCCGGTTTCTTGCTTCCCTTTTTGCTTGCTAGTTCTCAGGTTTCTACGAGCATTCCTGTGTGGGAAAGAGACGAGTCCTCTGCCCCTCCTTTCACACTTCTTAAACGCACGCTGATGGTACACGCTAGCCTCACACTCCGCACACGCAGAAAGTACACACTGGCATCAAGCTTCTTTCACACGCGCGTTGATAGTGCTCGCTATCCTTAGTCTTCTGTCACAGACAGTGGAGATGGATGGTAAAAATTACCGACATGATGGAAAAATAGACACAGTGGGCTTTATCAAGTCACAAAGACTTCATAAAGCCCACTGTGTGGGCGAAACGTAGTCAATGAAGGTTCGCAATATACTGCATTTATATCTAATTGTCTGATAGTCGGGTTCATGGTAATAGGTTTCATTTCCGTTACTATTTTCCGTGGATATTTTAAAATAGATTTTTGTACTTTTTATCGTCAAGAGCTCTGGCCGCTTTCACAAGTCTCTTCAAATCTCACAGCCTCCTCCTGCCTTCACGCACGGCTCCCACAGCCTGCACTGAAACGGGAAGCCGTCCAATGTTGTTGGCCGGACAACACCACATGTTACAGCTCAGTGATGGGTCACCTTAACGAGACGATAACAGTTTTGTTTGACTAAAACTGGGTACACCAGCAGTGTGTGTGACTGTCCTATTTTATGTTACACTCATCTTTCTTGCGGGGGGGGGGGGGTGACGAAAAACCTGCGTTTGTGAGTAATCCCTGGAGGGGAGACGACTGCACCATGTCCGTATGTCCACTAACATTTCACTCCCAGACACTCGCTACCTTGACACGCCCTCTTACACTCCATCATTCTTCTAGAACACATTCACCATTGCCACGCTCTTTCACCTCCACATGCTAAACGTCCACTAATGGACACCCACACATTCACTACCCCTTTCACGCCCACACATTCACCATCCTTCCACCCTTCCCCCCCTACCCCACATGCACACGTCCGTACCCCTTCATACAGTTCCATGCCCCCCACACACCATTCCATACCTCCCCACACACACTTCCATGCCCCTCATACACCCTTCTACACCCTCGCACACCATCCTTCCGTGCCCCCATCCACCACCCTTCCACGCCCATACCACCCTTCCACGTCCACACCACCCTTCCACGCCCGCTCTGGCCAATGAAAGAACATTAGTATTCGTCAGCCATGTAAGGAGGCTCAAACAAGTGACTAATACGAAGCAAAACTACCTTTCATTGTTCAAAGATTCGCTTCTATGGTCTTGTGTGATAAGGACCAAATTAGAGGTAAATTACTGGAGAGAGTTGACGCCTCGAAAACTCCCCGTAGTTAGGAACTATTTTTGTAACACTAAATAGTAGTCAGTCCACTTTTTTTTTTTTTTTGGCAACAGAGAGTTTCAGCCTTTTATTTTAAAAAGCTCTGTTCCGACCTGAAGCTCTAGCAACAGAATGCGACCCACAACAATGGACTAACAGCGAGGTACCTAGTTACTTGCCGTCGTAAACAGGGCAGCAGGAGACATATCTCAGATTAGAGCCCAGGACCTTTCGGTTTTGAGCCGAGTGCTCTGACCACTGACCTATACCTAACAGCGAGTATATGAAAACTCTTAAATGATGAGGACTGATTTACTGTCATTTGTTCTTGTGTATCAGTGGGCGTGTGAGAGGTTACTAGTATGTTAACAGTGTTTAAATGTTTTATAATTAAAGATTCTGGTGGTTGTAGCATTTAGTGGATCATGTAACACACAATGCCTTTCTTGACTCTCTTTTCAGTGTTTGTAACAAATAATTCTTTCAACATATGATACTTCCTTTTATTTATTCCGTCAGAAGACATTGTCTGTGTATTCAGTCTTCTATGGTTAATTATTTGTATCTCTGAGAGCCAATTTCGTAATGTCTTACAGTATTTGTATATTACCTTCGTATTTTTAAGAGCTGACACACCACCATCACTGCGTGTGTGTGTGTGTGTGTGTGTGTGTGTGTGTGTGTGTGTGTGTGTGTGTGTGTGTGTTTGTGTGTGTGTGTGTCAGAGTGAGAGAGAATGGGGGACCGATTAAATTAATGATTGTTACAGTAGATTCGGTAGGGAAGAAATCCTCCAAATAACTCCTGAACCAAATACACACAGCCTACACACACCTGTATATGTGTCAGCACTTAGCGCAGACACATCCACGCATTCAGCCTAAAAGAGAAAGAGAGTGAGAGAGAGAGAGACACACACACACAGATTCAGAGACCTGTGACTACACGCGCTCCGATAAAGGACTTCATGTATAGACAGACGTAGTTAGTCATTGTCATAATTGAATAATGGCAGATAGAGAGAAGGCATCAGAGAGACATAATGACCTCGTAAACATACTTATACTGCAATATAATCTATAGTAGCACACACACTTCCCTTTTATAAGAACGTTTCATTAACCTGGACTCTTTTGCTTCTCCGTACTGTTGCCTCTCTGTACTGTTGCTTCTCCGTACTGTTGCTTCTCCGTACTGTTGCCTCTCTGTACTGTTGCTTCTCCGTACTGTTGCCTCTCTGTACTGTTGCTTCTCCGTACTGTTGCTTCTCCGTACTGTTGCCTCTCTGTACTGTTGCTTCTCCGTACTGTTGCTTCTCCGTACTGTTGCCTCTCTGTACTGTTGCTTCTCCGTACTGTTGCCTCTCTGTACTGTTGCTTCTCCGTACTGTTGCTTCTCCGTACTGTTGCTTCTCCGTACTGTTGCTTCTCCGTACTGTTGCTTCTCCGTACTGTTACTTCTCCGTACTGTTGCTTCTCCGTACTGTTGCCTCTCTGTACTGTTGCTTCTCCGTACTGTTGCTTCTCCGTACTGTTGCTTCTCCGTACTGTTGCTTCTCCGTACTGTTGCTTCTCCGTACTGTTGCTTCTCCGTACTGTTGCTTCTCCGTACTATTGCCTCTCTGTACTGTTGCTTCTCCGTACTGTTGCCTCTCCGTACTGTTGCTTCTCCGTACTGTTGCTTCTCCGTACTGTTGCTTCTCCGTACTGTTGCTTCTCCGTACTGTTGCTTCTCCGTACTGTTGCTTCTCCGTACTGTTGCTTCTCCGTACTGTTGCTTCTCCGTACTGTTGCTTCTCCGTACTGTTGCTTCTCCGTACTGTTGCTTCTCCGTACTGTTGCTTCTCCGTACTGTTGCTTCTCCGTACTGTTGCTTCTCCGTACTATTGCCTCTCTGTACTGTTGCTTCTCCGTACTGTTGCCTCTCCGTACTGTTGCTTCTCCGTACTGTTGCTTCTCCGTACTGTTGCCTCTCTGTACTGTTGCTTCTCCGTACTGTTGCTTCTCCGTACTGTTGCTTCTCCGTACTGTTGCTTCTCCGTACTGTTGCTTCTCCGTACTGTTGCTTCTCCGTACTGTTGCTTCTCCGTACTGTTGCTTCTCCGTACTATTGCCTCTCTGTACTGTTGCTTCTCCGTACTGTTGCCTCTCCGTACTGTTGCTTCTCCGTACTGTTGCCTCTCTGTACTGTTGCTTCTCCGTACTTTTGCTTCTCCGTACTGTTGCCTCTCTGTACTGTTGCTTCTCCGTACTGTTGCTTCTCCGTACTGTTGCTTCTCCGTACTGTTGCTTCTCCGTACTGTTGCTTCTCCGTACTGTTGCCTCTCCGTTCTGCTGCCTCTCCGTACTGTTGAGGATACATGACATAAGATCTTTGTTGATACAATAACTGAGATGTACTCTGACGAGAATGTACGTTTTGGTGTTGGTTCTGCTGCACAACACTGAAAGAAGCGGAAAGAAACATGGCTTGTGAACCAGGCTTCCTAGCTTACGTGGCATTTGTGGCCGAGTGGGAATCTTTTCCGTGTCTGTAGCAGTATCGAGTCTTGCTGACTGCGATCTTTGTCTGTATATATATATATATATATATATATATATATATATATATATATATATATATATATATATATATATATATATATATATAAGTTAAAAATAATGTTAGGAAGTTACATTGTATAAAAAGTTAACACTTGACGTACACGGCCGCCGTGTATAAACTCACGCTCACAATTAACTCCGTGTAACACACCAGTTAGTGTAAATAATCACTAGGAAAAAACGGAGAGAAAAAATCTTCTTGAAAACTTAGGAAAATAAATTCGAATTTATTTTAAGGTTGAAGGGTTTCGAATCTTCGTCTCTGGTCCACATGAGGATATTTGCATGGCCCACACTAGCCCACTGGGGCCACACGGCGAGTGCTGCAACCCGCTCTTCACGAGAACACTTCCATACTCGACGTATTTCTCTATTGATATGTTAAAAAGCGGGTGGGCGTGGTGGGCTGGGGGTGCTGGTAGTGGTGTAGCCACTGTGGCCAAGGACTGTGTGTGTGTCTTACTGAAAAGGAGCTCGGAAAGTCTCGTGTTTAGCTTCTCTTGAAGGAAGGAAAAGTCAGAGTTTAATATATTATTCAGTGAAGACTGGCAAGTCAGAGTCAGGCAAAGCACACACAGGCACTGACCCTCCCTCTCCCAACTCTCCCCTAACATACACATACACACATACACACATACACACACACACACACACACACACACACACACACACACACACACACACACACACACACACATACATACACACACACATACATACACACACACACACACACACACACGCACACATACCCCCCCCACACACACACACACACACACACACACACATACATTATATATATATATATATATATATATATATATATATATATATATATATATATATATATATATATATATATATATATATATATATATATATATGTTCTCCATGGGGAAGTGGAACAGAATTCTTCCTCCGTAAGTCATGCGTGTCGTAAGAGGCGACTAAAATGCCGGGAGCAAGGGGCTAGTAACCCCTTCTCCCGTATATATTATTAAATTTAAAAGGACAAACTTTCGTTGTTCCTTTTGGGCTACCCTACCTCAGTGGGATACGGCTGCTACGTTGAAAGAAATATATATATATATATATATATATATATATATATATATATCTATATATATATATATATATATATATATATATATATATATATATATCAGCACAGGTTATAAGAAAGAAAATCCTGCTTTACCTAATTAAATTCTGTTACACGATGACATAGATCAAACAGGAAGGAAAACTGCATTCTCCTAAACTGTTGAAAAGCATTTGACATGGTCGCTACCAGTAGCTTAGTATATAAACAAGAAATATAAGTTGGAGAAACTTGGACGGTATTCCAGTGAATAAAAGAATACCTGATAGACTGCAGGGTGAAAGGAAGAGGAGACAAGGTTAGGATATAGAGAAGTAGCCAGTAGAGTACTCTCGTGGTTTACTTCTTAGACCAATACTGTTCCTGATGTAAGTGTGAGCAAACAGTAAGGCATATTTATTAGAAAACGTTTCTGATCAAGGTCCCAGGACCGAAACGTTTAGTAATAAATATGTTTTAGTGCTTGGTCAAGTGTCTTTGAAGCCAATTTGTAGGTATTAATTACGTATTAATGACGTAAATGATCCTCGGGTGCAGGACTCCCGCCTCTCATTTTCTGTGGATGATTTTAAACTAATGAGAATAATGAGAGAAGGATGTATGATACAACAGGAAGATGTGAAAAAGTAAGTCTACTTGACTCGTGAAATTTACCCCATACTGAAAATGGTATAAGACATCTACAGGTTCATCCCATGCAATGGAAGGTTATGAGAATGGGATCAGGAGGTAATAGGTCAGAGACAATACAAACAGAGGGAGATGGACCCAGGGTTAAACGCCACACAAAACCTTTCAACTAATGGTTGCAAAGGCAAAATAACCTCAGCAGCATACATGTACCTGGCAGATACTGAAATTGTTTCAGATTGATCAGGAATGTACACGCACGACCGTGATGAAGAGGGAGGTCTATGGAATTAGTGAGTGTCCTAAATTTCGTTCTGTATACAATATCGAATATTACGGTACCATCCGCGAAGCCACCATTAATTAGAATACTGAAGTTCATTCAGCTCACGAGAGCTCGCTTATAGCACGAAATATAGTTCAGCAACCGATAGCTCGTTCAGTGTGCAAATTTTAGTACCCAAGGTTCATTTTATGTTTTAAACTTGTCCGGTGCCGGACAAGTTGAGTGATAGATGTTTGAACATAAGAACATAAGAACATAAGAAAGGAGGAACACTGCAGGAGGCCTGCTGGCCCATACTAGGCAGGTCCTTTACAATTCATCCCACTAACAAAACATTTGCCCAACCCAATTTTCAATGCCACCCAAGAAATAAGCTCTGATGTGCAAGTCCCACTCAAATCCAACCCCTCCCACTCATGTACTTATCCAACCTAAATTTGAAGCTACCCAAAGTCCTAGCCTCAATAACCCAACTAGGTAGACTGTTCCACTCATCAACTACCCTATTTCCAAACCAATACTTTCCTATGTCCTTTCTAAATCTAAACTTATCTAATTTAAATCCATTACTGCGGGTTCTCTCTTGGAGAGACATCCTCAAGACCTTATTAATATCCCCTTTATTAATACCTATCTTCCACTTATACACTTCGATCAGGTCTCCCCTCATTCTTCGTCTAACAAGTGAATGTAACTTAAGAGTCTTCAATCTTTCTTCATAAGGAAGATTTCTAATGCTATGTATTAATTTAGTCATCCTACGCTGAATGTTTTCTAACGAATTTATGTCCATTCTGTAATATGGAGACCAGAACTGAGCTGCATAATCTAGGTGAGGCCTTACTAATGATGTATAAAGCTGCAGTATGACCTCTGGACTTCTGTTGCTTACACTTCTTGATATAAATCCCAGTAATCTATTTGCCTTATTACGTACGCTTAGGCATTGCTGTCTTGGTTTAAGGTTGCTGCTCACCATAACCCCCAAGTCCTTTTCGCAATCTGTATGGCTAAGTTCTACATCATTTAACTTATAAGTACTAGGGTTATGGGCACTCCCAAGCTTCAGAACCTTGCATTTATCTACATTGAACTGCATCTGCCACTTTTCTGACCATGAATAGAGTTTGTTTAAATCCTCCTGAAGTTCCATAACATCTACGTTTGAATCAATTATCCTACCTATCTTTGTGTCATCGGCGAATTTGCTCATATCACTAGTAATTCCCTCATCAAGATCATTGATATATATTATAAACAACAACGGGCCCAAGACTGATCCCTGTGGAACGCCACTTGTTACAGATCCCCACTCGGATTTAACCCCATTTATGGACACTCTCTGCTTCCTGTCAGTGAGCCATGACTCGATCCACGAGAGCACTTTTCCCCCAATGCCATGAGCTGCCACTTTCTTTAACAGTCTATGGTGCGGAACTCTATCAAAAGCCTTACTAAAATCTAAGTAAATAATATCAAATTCTTTATCGTGGTCAACAGCCTCAAAAGCTTTACTGAAGAAAGTTAATAAATTAGTTAGACAAGACCGGCCTCTTGTGAATCCATGCTGAGTATCATTAATCAAGCTATGCTTATTGAGGTGGCTTCTTATAATCTCAGCTATAATTGACTCTAGTAATTTGCCTACAATTGAGGTCAGGCTTATTGGGCGGTAATTTGACGGTAACGACTTGTCCCCTGTTTTAAAAATAGGAATTACATTAGCCATCTTCCACATATCAGACACTACACCTGTTTGAAGAAATAAATTAAAAATATTAGTTAATGGTTCACAGAGTTCCATTTTGCATTCCTTAAGAACCCTTGAAAAAACCTCATCAGGACCCGGCGACTTATTTTGCTTCAGTCTATCTGCTTCACAACCATTTCACTAGTGACTGTGATGTTACATAATTTATCTTCTTCTAGCCCACTATAAAAATTAATTACTGGAATGTTGTTAGTGTCTTCCTGTGTAAAAACTGAGAGAAAATAATTATTAAAAATCGAGCACATTTCATTCTCTTTGTCAGTAAGGTGCCCATAGTTATTTTTAAGGGGACCTATCTTATCTCTAACTTTTGTTGTATTGACCTGGAAAAAACTTTTTGGGTTAGTTTTAGAATCCCTAGCAACTTTAATTTCATAGTCCCTTTTAGCTTTTCTTATCCCCTTTTTAATGTCCATCTTAATGTCAATATACTGATTCATAAGATGACCCTCACCTCTTTTGATACGCCTATAAATTCCTTTCTTATGCCCTAGTAGATATTTAAGCCTATTATTCATCCATTTTGGGTCATTTCTATTTGATCTAATTTCTTTATATGGGATAAACGTTCTTTGAGCAGCATGTATAGTGTTCAGAAAACTGTCATATTGATAGCTCACTTCGTTATCCCAGTCAACAGATGATATGTGTTCTCTAAGCCCATCGTAATCTGCTAAGCGAAAATCTGGGACTGTTACTGAGTTATCGCTACTATCGAACTTCCATTCAATGCTAAATGTAATTGATTTGTGGTCGCTAGCACCCAGTTCCTCTGAAATTTCTAAATTATTAACAAGGGATTCATTGTTTGCCATAACTAAGTCAAGCAGGTTATTTCCCCTTGTAGGTTCTGTCACAAACTGCTTCAAAAAACAATCCTGAACTACTTCTAAGAAGTCGCATGATTCTAAATTCCCAGTCAAGAAATTCCAATCAATATGACTAAAGTTAAAGTCTCCTAGAATTACTACATTATCGTGCCTTGTGGCCTTAACAATTTCCTCCCATAGTAGTCTCCCTTGGTCCCTATCTTAGTTTGGGGGACGGTATATCATTCCTAAAATCAGTTTTTCATGCCCCTCTGAAAATTCTATCCAAACAGACTCTGTATGTGTTACTTCAGACTTAATACCCGTTTTTATGCAACAGTTCAAGCGATCTCGGACATACAATGCCACCCCACCCCCCTTCCCGATACTTCTATCTACTTGGAACAATTTAAAACCCTGAATATGACATTCCGCAGGCATGTCCCGACTTTTTGAATTAAACCACGTCTCAGTTAAGGCAAATACATCAATGTTACCTGCACTAGCAACTAATCTCAACTCGTCCATCTTATTCCTAGCACTACGGCAGTTAGCATAATAAACATTGAAAGACTCTCCTTTCTCTTTACCCTTCCTTCTCATTTCTGTTTTTCTACTAAACCTATTACTGTCCTTATCACCCAAAGTCCCTGGCTTTTCAATATCTATCTCGTTCTGCTTATTACTAGTTCCCCTAGAACTCGTAATATTACTACACTGGGACTTCACTGTTTTCCTGCCAAAACCCATACCACTAACTATTCCTAGTTTAAAGTCCTAACTGCTCCCTCCACTGCAGTTGCCAGTGCTACCACCCCAGACCTAGATAAGTGAACCCCATCCTTTGCATACATGTCATTTCTGCCATAGAAGAGGTCCCAGTTGTCAATGAATGTTACCGCATTTTCCTTACAGCATTTGTCCAGCCAGCAATTGACACCAATTGCCCTGGACAACCATTCATTTCCAACTCCTCTCCTTAGCAAAATACCACATATGACAGGGTTCCCAAACTTACTCCTAATTATTTCTATTGCTGACCTATACCTGCTAATCAGGTCTTCACTCCTACGTCTGCCAACATCGTTGCCTCCAGCACTGAGACAGATAATAGCATTGCTCCTATTACCTCTCATGATGTCATCCAGACGGCTAACAATATCCTCCATCCCAGCCCCAGGAAAGCAAACTCTCTGTCTCCTACTCCTGTCCTTCAAGCAGAACGCCCTATCCATATACCTAACTTGGCTATCCCCAACAAAACAATATTCTTACCTTCCTTGGTGTCGTTCGTCGTGATGTTCCCAGTAGTCGACTCACATTCGTCGGGTAGCACTGAGAATGTATTAGATGTTTCCACAACAGTTTCCACGGCAGTCTCTTTCTTCTTCATGGTTTCTATCTTTCCATTCGTCTTCTTGATCGTCAACTTCGTTCCCTGCTGTCCAGCCACTGACCAGTTTCCCTTCTTGACCTGAGGACTCAAAACAGGAGGACTACTATGAATCTTCTTGTTTTCCTCGGTCAGTCGCCGAATCTCCACCTTCGCCATCCTCAATTCTTCCTTAAGCTGTTGGTAAAGTTGCTCGATGGAGGGCATCTTGCTTCAATTCGTAGAGAGCGCGCAAACAGGTCTTCACAGAGCTAAGTACACGTCAACACTGCGCAAAAGCCAACTCAATCAGGAGCTACTGCGCAGCACGTCCGCACGGCCCAATAGCCGTACAATAGGTACGAAAGGAAGTTGACTAATACACTACATTATAGGTTACGTTTATTGTATATTGAAAATGGTGTAAAATGCCGACAGGCTGATGAGTAAGACACATGTGCACATGAGTCGTATTTATCTACGTTTATGGTGAAAGAGACTTAGGTGTCTCCCGGTAGCTGGTGGTTTATCAGATAAAACTCCTGAATGATTGGCGACGACCACGATAAGTAATAGAGGCGCTCCGTCATGGCAAGCTTAGTGTAATATGGAAGACAGTGTGTAAAGCAACTTGTATTTTAAGACCATGATTCACTTCAGTGACTCGAGACCATTTTTTCCCTTAAGCAAAACTGGATTTATGAGCTGTGTGCTGCTGTCATATTCTACATGATGGTTACACAGTAGGAGCAAAAGTTAACAATGTTACCCTGCGATATTATTACGCAGTTTATTATAAAATGTGTATAAAAAACGCTCCATATATAATGTAAGTTTACTGGATTTGTTCTGAAACTAAATGTGTATCATTTCTGGTCGAAGTAGCCAGGACAGGAGCAGGAGAGGTGTGCTTTTGAGTCAGTACGAGAAGCACAGCAGCTGGAGCAAGATGTCCTAAGACGTGACGTTTGGTGTTTGTGTGATGGTGAGTTTAGGGAAGTGTATGCCATAGGTTATTTTAATGGTTTTGGTGCTCTCATGTTTACCTGTAAGGCCCTAGTGTGCAGAGACTTGCGTAGTGGAGAGTACTCGTGGAGTGATTTCCCTGCAGATTAAGAGACCGGCAGAAGGGAAGGGGTCATGGAGCCTCCCTGTTTATAAATATTAATGTTTTTACTCACTAGTAGCAGTGTGCTAGTGAGCTAATGTGAGTACTGGATAAAGGTGTATTGGTGTGTGGTGATTTTGTATGTAGAGTAGGTATGTTGTATATGTAAGATTACTTTTAATAACTTGACTCACGAAATCGTAATGACACGATTGCAAACAAACCATACCACGGGTGGGGTTAGAACCCGCGATCAGAGAGTCACAAAACTCCAGACCGTCGATTTAGCCACTGGACCAGCTAGATACAGTAAAATTCATCCAACTACCTAGTTGGATGAATCTTATTGTAGGTAGCTGGTCCAGTGGCTAACGCGACCGTCTGGAGTTTTGTGACTCTGATCGCTGGTTCTAACCTATTACAACCCAGGGACAATAAGGCCTGTTATCCTGGGTATAAAGGAGAGCAAGGAGCAGAACAAACACAGCTGAATGACTTTGAAATATATTTTCCTTCACCAAGAGCAATGTGGATATTTACAGGTATGTACACTATATACAGTTGGAAAATGTATGTGCACAGCACGATTTAGGCAAGGCCAAGACACAGCCTGGAGACAGAATGGACAACCATGCTCAACCAGCTCTAGTATGGAAATGACAAGGGTAGACAGGCAGGTGGTGCCCACAACACCTCTACAATTGCCAGAACCATCTTCTTTAAGTTTGATACTTATAAGAGCACGAAGCTGCGCAGCTGTGAGAGTGCGCTCGTAATCAATGCCAATGGAACGAGCAATTTGCCAACAACGCTGTAGAGAAAATTTAGACAAGTTTAATAAAGTATATTCAGACACTTGACGTCTGGTGGTACGGTTTTTTTTACTTTTAATATATTATATTTTTATATATGTTAGTTTTTGTGCCCTTCCTGTTAACTATTGACTCTACACTTAATGTGAAGGTACAAACTGACCCTAGGTTAGTTTATGTGGAGTAATTTAAAAGCCCATAGACTAGACAGGTTGTTGTTTACCCCTAGGAGCCAGGACTTCTATTTACGTTACGCAGTAGAAAGAGTAGCAATATTCTATAACACATGATAGGTCACATTCATAATGCAGAAATCTGTGAACCGGAGCTGGGAGACTTCAGTGGAATAACGGGGATATCGTCGAGTATTCTGTTAAAGGGTCATCAGCTACGGGCTTCAGAGGTTTAGTTCCAACTGAGCTGGAGTTTCTTGGGCATCACTATCTCTCAGGATGGATTATCCCATAAACAGAAGAAATGGAATTTTTACATGAGACATAAAAGGATGGGGAGGAAGAGAGATGTGGATAACATAATATACATACATTAATATATATCAGTAGAGAGTCATATGTATCAGAATTCATACTGGCGTTAGCCTCGTGAAACCTGCGTGAACATCATGAAAACAAACTCTAAGAAATACCTACTTGAAGTAAGTGGTAAAAGGAGGGTGACGCTAACACGTCAACGTCGGGATTTCGCTGTCAGTCTTAACCCATCTTCTCTTCAGTTTCGCAGTTTTTATCTCCACTATTTCCTTGATTAGATATATTGTTGTGATTGTATGTTATAACTAGTTAGATTTGGGTAATTGACGTTAACCAATATTAACGTAACGCTTTCTAGATAGCTTATAAAGAGAAAAAATACAAGTTTAGAGCTTCCCATTACTAGAAGAACAGGTGTGAGAATTAAAAACGTTGGACCAGTGTTTGGAGTCTGTGTTCCTCTCTAATTTCTTCACAATCGTCCACAGTTTGGGTACAGAGTGACTACCGCCCACAGATAAATATAGGATAATTACTCCCCATAGATCTGTGTGAGGAGACTTCCGCCTGACAGATGGGTGAGGGCGACTAACGCCTATTAGATTGGTATGGGGGAAGGGGTGTGATTAGCACCTGAGAGAGGGTGTAGGGTGACTACCGCCTAACGATGAGCATGGGGTGACTACCGCCTGACAGAGGGTGTGGGTGGACTTCCGCCTAACAGATGGGTGTGGGGAGACTACCGTCTGACAGATGGGTGTGGGGGACTACCACCTAACAGATGGGTGTGGGGTGACTACCGCCTTCAGGATAGATATGAGACGCACAATTAAACTTTCTAACAGACTATATTGAATGGAAAGAGAAAGGAAAACTGCTCATAAACCATACCCCCGGCCGGGATTGAACCCGCGGTCATAGAGTCTCAAAACTCCAGCCCGTCGCGCTAACCACTAGACCAGCTAGCCACAATAAGATTCATCCAACTAGGTATATTTCTACACCATAGGAAGGTTAGCACAGGCACCTCTGTGACCACAAATGCAAGTTTTTACAGACGAATCTCCAGCTAGCGTGGCCGTGACGAACTCTAGCTCAAGTCCCTTCACTGCCGTCAACATGACTTAAGAAATCGTAATGACACGATTGCAAATAAACCATACCCCCGGCCGGGATTGAACCCGCGGTCATAGAGTCTCAAAACTCCAGCTCAAAACTTCTTAAGTCATGTTGACGGCAGTGAAGGGACTTGAGCTAGAGTTCGTCACGGCCACGCTAGCTGGAGATTCGTCTGTAAAAACTTGCATTTGTGGTCACAGAGGTGCCTGTGCTAACCTTCCTATGGTGTAGAAATATACCTAGTTGGATGAATCTTATTGTGGCTAGCTGGTCTAGTGGTTAGCGCGACGGGCTGGAGTTTTGAGACTCTATGACCGCGGGTTCAATCCCGGCCGGGGGTATGGTTTATTTGCAATCGTGTCATTACGATTTCTTAAGTCAAAACTGCTCATGATCTTCGTGTAGCACTTCTCGGGGCAAGAAAAAAAATCACCAAGTATAGAATTCTTTTCCGAAAGATTTAAAGCGAACTGGATTAGACAGAGCACTCAGAGTGCTCTTCACTGATGCCAGCACCACATGTTTATTTTGCTTGGTATCCTTGTGCTTTATCTTCTGGTGCGTAGAGTTAGTACTGTGTGTGTGTGTGTGTGTGTGTGTGTGTGTGTGTGTGTGTGTATGTATGTATGTATGTATCAGAGTCCACATGCACATCATTATAGAGATTATATTCCCTTGATATCACTGGAATCGGTGCAATAAATTCAGTGCAATTTGATGCGATAATCAGTGGTAAAACCCTACGCCTGATAAGATTTTGCTAAGTGTGGCTTACATTTTATTGGCCAGTTTGCATAATTATGCAAATTGGCATTAAACCTGTTCCACATTTATTTGTATTATGTTTCATGAGACATTCTGAATACGTTTGATTACATACACCTCACCAAAACACGACTGTCACAAAATTAATTTTCCAAGAAATCCAAACACTATTCATTGAAGCCTTTTTATCCACTTCTCCGAGGCTATGGGTCCTTTATATATATATATATATATATATATATATATATATATATATATATATATATATATATATATATATATATATATATAAACTTACTCACCACTACCCTTTCCATCACTGTTCTCATGTCCAGAACAGCAGCTGTCAAGAGGTATGTCACTGGTAAACTCCTGGGCGAAGGGGGAAGGGGCATTAATCCTACCCCATACCACTCCCCCAGTCCTCCAAAGGCACACTATCACCCCCTCCACACCCCCTCCAAACCCCTTCCACATCCCCAATATAGCGAGAGAGCCATAAAGCGGGAGCTGGATAGTGAAGTCATGGTTACCTACTCAGCTCGGTGTATTTTGTTAAACCCGCTACACCGTACCTAATGTGTATTTTGTTAACCCGCTACACCGCAGGTAATGTGTGTGTAGTGTTTGTCCAGCCTGTCACTGCCAGCACGAGAAGACTTGTCAGTTTAACAAGAGAGAGGGAAACAGTATCCAGCGAGGGAGGCTGGTGAATATGTACGAGATTTGTATTTGCAGTAGAGGCGATGTTTAGGGAATTTCTCCTGGCGGCGTCGGGAATAACCTTACGTGGACACAGAGCAGATCACAGTGCCCTGACCAGGCTGAAACTCCTGAGTTCTTGGGTGTCGGTGGTCAAGCTGATGGTTGTGTCATGGTGTGACGTTTAAGCTGATGGTTTTTGTGTTGTGGTGTGAGTCTCAAGCTGATGTTTGTGTCGTGGTCTAAGGTGTCATGCAGGGGGGTAATGATTAGGGGGATATGGGAGTAAGAGGGTATGTATAGGCAGGGGATAGGCAGGCGAAGTGGTAGGAGAGATGATTAGCGGAGGTTGGTAGGTAATGTGAGGTCACTGGTGACTACAACTTCACCTCTCATTACTCTACCCACCACTCCACACTACTCTGCCTCTCACTACTTTAACTAAACATAAATAAATGGAAATAAGAATAAATAACGGGGTCAGTGAATATTACTATTCTACTCAAACACAGTTTATTATTAAGTCCTTGTACAATAATATATTTGGGAACAGGAGTACATCATTGGGGTTTAGATAAATGGGATGGTACACATAAGCAGTGAGACAGGGAACACAATCAACTTGACGAAAATGAATATAACTTACAATATAGTACAGAGGACAGTTCACTACAGGAACTAAGCCACAGGTCCCAAGACCTACACAGCACGAGTACTGCTCCAAGCCAGTACTCTGCCCAATGTCTCCAACAGTCTCTCCTCCCGAGACTCTCCAGCTCAGCTCTGCTCACAGGCCAGAGCTCCGCTCGAATCTCCTCTGCTCAGCTGTTCCATGGGTTTATATGGTGGTCCAAGCACACCCCACAACCACGTGTACGACCTGACGCCTAGGTCTGACGCCGTCAAGAACAAAAAACCTCAGACGTAGGCGTGGCTGACAGACGTTTGCCAAGGCAAGGTGTGACCATATAATTGGTTAAATTAGGTCTCCCCAGAGACCTCACAAGCCCAGCTGGACTACATCACAGGTTGTGTCATGGTGTGACGTTTAAGCTGATGGTTTTTGTGTTGTGGTGTGAGTCTCAAACTGATGGTTGTGTCGTGGTCTAAGGCTCAAGTTTATGGTTGTGGTGTGATGTTGAGCTGATGGTTGTGTTGTGGTGTGACGTTTAAGCTGATGGTTTTTGTGTTGTGGTGTGAGTCTCAAGCTGATGTTTGTGTCGTGGTCTAAGGCTCAAGTTTATGGTTGTGTTGTGGTGTGATGTTAAGCTGATGGTTGTGTTGTGGTGTGGCAGATGTGCCCTTACTCACTCAAATGCCAGAATGTACTTTTAATTTCTCACGTGCCCCCACATTCCCTTAAAGGAATTCGTGTAGTGGAGAAACTGCTAATCTTTATGAGAACTCTAATACCTACTAGAAGTTTTCAAGTATGAAGGAAAATGTGTCCTCAAACTGACACGTATCTTATATTTGAAGAAATTATGCCACATTCTTTTGTTTATTTCTCCTTGATGCTCTATCCACCTCTCGTTATGTTCTTAAATGCCATTATCCTCCACCCTAGTTAACATATAACTACCATCACTTCCTTCTATTAAGGGAATTTTCACCTGTTGTTGGTTACATTGTCACCGACATTCGTTGATCGTCATCTCCCTCCCACACACGTGTTCCCAAAGCTGTTCGTTTGATCGTGCTGCTGGGATTATTCACAGCACCTCTTGATTATTTCATGTTGGTGGAGGGGTTGGTGTTCCCGCCCGTGGACACTGTTACCTTTCCATGATGGCGTAGTTTGAGAAGTCTGGGTGTCGATGAACCTAGCAACTCATGTTTGTACCTAGATTATGGATGCTGTTTGGGGCACTGCTTCTGGTGTTGTTGGGGCTATTGCTTCTATTACTGTTGGGACCATTCCTTCTAGTGCTTTTGGGACCACTGATCCTGGTGCTGTTGGGACCACTGCTTCTGGTGCTTTTGGGACCACTGATCCTGGTGCTGTTGGGACCACTGCTTCTGGTGCTTTTGGGACCACTGATCCTGGTGCTGTTGGGACCACTGCTTCTGGTGCTGTTGGGACCATTGCACACGAAAATCACTCCTTATGAAAGCAAAAGACTCGTCAGGAGATGCAACATTTCCTCGATGACAAGCAGGGGTGCCACGAGTACACTGAGAGACAACACAATAAGTGTCCGGGGCCCAATACTGTTCAATTGCCTCCCAGCATACATAACGGGATTACCAATAGACCTCTGGCTGTCTTCAAGAGGGCACTGGACAGGCAGCTAAAGTCAGTATCTGACCAACCGGGCTGTGGTTCGTACGTCAGCTTGCGTGCGGCCAGCAGTAACAGCCTGGTTGATCAGACCCTCATCCACCATGAGACCTGGTCTCAGACCGGGCCGTGAGGGCGTTGACCCCTGAAACCCTCTCCAGGTAAACTCCAGGTAGTGCTGTTGGCACCACTGCTCTTGGTGCTGTTGGCACCATTGCTCTTAGTGCTGTTGGCACCACTGCTCCTGGTGCTGTTGGCACCACTGCCCCTGGTGCTGTTGGCACCACTGCTCCTGGTGCTGTTGGCACCACTGCCCCTGGTGCTGTTGGCACCACTGCTCCTGGTGCTGTTGGCACCACTGCCCCTGGTGCTGTTGGCACCACTGCTCCTGGTGCTGTTGGCACCACTGTTCCTGGTGCTGTTGGCATCACTGCTCCTGGTGCTGTTGGCACCACTGCCCCTGGTGCTGTTGGCACCACTGCTCCTGGTGCTGTTGACACCACTGTTCCTGGTGCTGTTGGCACCACTATTCCTGGTGCTGTTGGCACCACTGCTCCTGGTGCTGTTGGCACCACTGTTCCTGGTGCTGTTGGCACCACTATTCCTGGTGCTGTTGGCACCACTGTTCCTGGTGCTGTTGGCACCACTGTTCCTGGTGCTGTTGGCACCACTATTCCTGGTGCTGTTGACACCACTGTTCCTGGTGCTGTTGGCACCACTGTTCCTGGTGCTGTTGGCACCACTATTCCTGGTGCTGTTGGCACCACTGTTCCTGGTGCTGTTGACACCACTGTTCCTGGTGCTGTTGGCACCACTGTTCCTGGTGCTGTTGGCACCACTATTCCTGGTGCTGTTGACACCACTGTTCCTGGTGCTGTTGGCACCACTGTTCCTGGTGCTGTTGGCACCACTATTCCTGGTGCTGTTGGCACCACTGTTCCTGGTGCTGTTGGCACCACTATTCCTGGTGCTGTTGGCACCACTGTTCCTGGTGCTGTTGGCACCACTGTTCCTGGTGCTGTTGGCACCACTATTCCTGGTGCTGTTGGCACCACTGTTCCTGGTGCTGTTGGCACCACTATTCCTGGTGCTGTTGACACCACTGTTCCTGGTGCTGTTGGCACCACTATTCCTGGTGCTGTTGGCACCACTGTTCCTGGTGCTGTTGGCACCACTGCCCCTGGTGCTGTTGGCACCACTGCTCCTGGTGCTGTTGACACCACTGCCCCTGGTGCTGTTGGCACCACTGCCCCTGGTGCTGTTGGCACCACTGCTCCTGGTGCTGTTGACACCACTGTTCCTGGTGCTGTTAACACCACTGTTCTGGTGCTGTTGACACCACTGCTCCTGGTGCTGTTGACACCACTGTTCCTGGTGCTGTTGACACCACTGTTCCTGGTGCTGTTGGCACCACTGTTCCTGGTGCTGTTGGCACCACTGCTCCTGGTGCTGTTGGCACCACTGCTCCTGGTGCTGTTGGCACCACTGCTCCTGGTGCTGTTGGCACCACTGCCCCTGGTGCTGTTGACACCACTGCTCCTGGTGCTGTTGACACCACTGCCCCTGGTGCTGTTGGCACCACTGCCCCTGGTGCTGTTGGCACCACTGCTCCTGGTGCTGTTGACACCACTGTTCCTGGTGCTGTTGACACCACTGTTCCTGGTGCTGTTGACACCACTGCTCCTGGTGCTGTTGACACCACTGCTGCTGGTGCTGTTGGCACCACTGCTGCTGGTGCTGTTGGCACCACTGCTCCTGGTGCTGTTGGCACCACTGTGCGTTTTGGCACAACAAATTTTGCTTTGGAACTTTTCTGTACATTATAGATTGTTGTCATCTCGGCAGACCCATGCTGTATCCTGTGTGTCTCGGTGCTGCCTGCACGCCTGACACATACTTGTTGTTAGCTGTATCATGTGTGTCTCGGTGCTGCCTGCACGGCTGACACATACTTGTTGTTAGCTGTGTCCTGTGTGTCTCGGTGCTGCCTGCACGGATGACACATACTTGTTGTTAGCTGTATCCTGTGTGTCTTGGTGCTGCCTGCACGGCTGACACATACTTGTTGTTAGCTGTATCCTGTGTGTCTCGGTGCTGCCTGCACGGCTGACACATACTTGTTGTTAGCTGTATCCTGTGTGTCTCGGTGCTGCCTGCACGGCTGACACATACTTGTTGTTAGGTTTGTTATGTATCTCGGTGTTGATTGTGGAGACACTTCCTGCGTGTATTTTCGTAAAGGCCCCTCATCCAAGGAATTACAACTACCCTCCACTAACATTCAACCTGATTTCCTTCCATTCTTCCTTGCGCTGCATAATTCCTACAGGTTTAGTGCTTCCCCATGAGTATTATATTGATAGTCCCCATAATAGTTACCTTCGGTGTGTTTTTGTTTTTAAATGTCGAAGAGTCTGTCGGGACGTCAGTGATGTGTTTGGCGAGGAGTTTAGTTTATATAATTTGTGTTTGTTTTCAGTTTACAGGTTTGATTAAATTTCGGAAAGGTGAATATTTCTCGTTTTAGATTTTTTTTTATCTTAGCGTTGAGTAATCTTAGTGTGTTTCACAGGGGTAATTGGTTCATTGAGCTATGGTTGTTTTATCGCCTTTACCAACGAAGTTCAATAGTAGCAAGTTACGGGTTCAGTTACGGTGAAGTCTGCTATCTCTGTTCGCCCAGCAATAGTTACGTGAATGCATGCCGACTGTTGTGTATTGCATCCTGGGGAAAAGAAATAAGACAATGGTCCTTTTTTGAAGGTCTATCGTGAGTTGGTAAACCTCGTGGGTCAACCTGAAGAACATTTTCATTCACGATTCCCTACTTCGTAAGTTCTGTGGGGACACTATTGACTGGGCTGGAAAGTTCTACTTAATGAGCGCTGTGGGCCCCACTGCTGACTGGCTGGGTCTCGGTCGTTTTAGTAGGTGAGTGTTTGTGGTCCCCAGTTGACTGGCTGGGGTTTGATTGGTCTGAGTGCTGAGAAAAGGTTGGTTATCGAGGTACTGAGTACTAGGATCAGTAAATGACTGGCTGGGACTAAGTGGGTCTAGGTTCAACGGTTGTCTGGCTAGAGTTAGGTGGTTTGTTTTACTTAGATGGTCCAGTTCTGGATACAAGGGCGAGACGTGACAAAGTTTCTCTTTGTGAAAAGCTAAATAATGTTAAAAGAACTTTTCACAGAGCAAAATGTTGCCACTATGAAAACTTCCAATGCAAATGTCTCTAAAACGATAGACAATATAATAACCTGTGTGACATATCAAGATATCTTATTAATGAAAATAAGGTACCAGATATGTTAAGCAAATTTCCTAAATTTGCTTGTAACAGATAAGTGAACGTAAATGTAAATCCAGATGTATTCCTATCAACCCTTTTGGGGCCTAGTTCCTAGGCTTTTTGTGCATCCATATGCTCTTTCTCTACCGTCCATAGGATGGATATAGGGTACACAATAACCTAGCCACTTTGGTGGCAAAATCTAAATCATACTCATCCTAGGAAGGTTCCCTGTGCTCAGTAAATTCTGGCGGCCACAAATGGCTCTTAGTGTTTTGAGCCTCGGTGGTTCAAAGAGCTGTGCATGTACAGGTTACATTTGGGTGTGTGGTTCTTTTTTTTCTCTCTGTCTACGCGATGCCAAAGACTACTGAAAGTACTTTTGAGTAAAGAGAGGAGGAATGCATTCTTCTGCCGCTGCTCGTTGACACAGAGAGTGTGGTGGGCCGCCACGGTGCCATTGTAGTTAAAAAAGTTGTACCGACCAATCTGTTTGCGCTGTTTGGCCTGTTTGAAGTTGACTTCAGCTGTGCTTTACATACCAATCAGTCGCAAATGCTCCTGTTCCCCCTCTGTGTGGTTGTGACGCCCCGCCGTGTGAACCACAAGGTCAGAGTGCTCCGTAAATATCACAGCTACCTACATTACCAATTAGTGAATTTAATCTTGGTGTGTTTCAGGGCAGTCATTGCCCTTCTTGCTGGTGTGAATAAGTTTATAGGGAACTGTTATGAACGTTAGGATCGTACGAGGGGTGGGAGGGAATTACCTGTATTCGTTTCTATGGGTCACAGCCCCCACGGTCCCGTCCCAGGCCAGGCTTCCTGGTTACTGGCGTGATTAATCAGACTGTTGGTGCTTTCCACAGCTATGCTTATTAGGAAATGACTTGAGGAACTTGTCGAGTTTCCTCCTGCAGACAGCCAGCGGTTTGTTGGTAAGTTCCCTAATGTACGGTGAGAGGACGTTGAAGAGTCGTGATCTCCCTACATTTATTACCTTCTCTCTCTGCACAGTCTTCGCGCTCCTTGCTTTTCATTAGAGGAAATACATAGGGGTAATGCGTATCGATCCGAGGTAGGGGAGGGTAGCTACAATTCCTTGGATCGCGCACTTCACCGACTTCATGCAACCTCCCTTGAAGGGTAGTGGTGTTCAGTGATCAGTGGCCTGCAGAGTCAAGTGCTTAATCGATCAGTGACTCTGTGTGTTTATCTTGCACATAACGAGAGGAGCGCGGTGATATTAAGTGGCCGGTAACCTGGTTCATGTTATGCTTGTAAGCTCTCAGTATCCTGCTGCTTGATAGTCCTGACCATCGCCTCCTTATATTGCTATGGTAACTGCATTGCTGGCTTTAACATCAAGAAACATTTGGTTTACACATGAACTTTTTAAAGCAACCCAATTAGCGAACTAAAAGGCCAGAAAATGACCAGAATATCTATATCGTAAATAATTTCTAAAGGGTAAGGCTGTCGGCACCTGGTCTTCATTTTCTTAATCTTTCTTTTTTTTTCTATGATCTGGGAGACGGCCCTCAAGTCAGTGATCACGTCTCAGCATCAGCCTGGCTTGATGTTTACATACGTCAGCTGGAGCTCCCACTCGTGTTTACCTGCCTGACAACTCATTCGTCAACGCAGGTGTGCCGCTGTCATGCCGTACCAGCTTATGTTATTTTATTCGTCAGAGAAAATCACCTGACACGGATCTTTGTCATAAGACGACACGTCCAGTGTGCCGGCACTATTGTAGGGTCGCGCCACACATGCCTCTGCATTACCGGTCTGACGTGTTGGTCTGATTCTCATACGAAAGGTTGATAACCTCGTATAGTTCTCTTGGATCAGCGACCTTAACTCTTGAGTAATGGAGTAATTCCATTCTAGTGACGTACTTTTCTAAGTCTAACATGTTGTTGGTTGTATAGTTAACGGAATCAATTAATAAATACTGTTACCGTTGACTAAATGATTGATATCGTTCGGAATGTTGCTGAAATATGACAAACATGTAAGGCATACATGACTACAACATGGTAGGCATATATGATATGATACTATATATATGTCGTGCCGAATAGGTAAAACTGGTCAGTTAGCAAAAACTCATTTAAAATAAAGTC
The DNA here is from genome assembly GCF_038502225.1 of Cherax quadricarinatus. Taxonomy (NCBI): domain Eukaryota; kingdom Metazoa; phylum Arthropoda; class Malacostraca; order Decapoda; family Parastacidae; genus Cherax; species Cherax quadricarinatus. The sequence goes on from NC_091304.1 coordinate 47,000,907, forward strand.
CTTTCTAAAATTTTCTCTTATACGTTTAAAGATTTTTTCATTTATGTTAATGTAAAAATTAATAATTTTGTACCAAAAGAACCTTAGAAAATTTACCTAACCTTATTATAACAAGCACAAGTTGATTTAGCCTAATCCAACTAAATATATTTTAGATAAGTTTACAATAATTTAATAATAAACAAACACAATGAAATATATTTTTTTAAGTTCAGAATGATTTTTTGGAAACTGTTGCTCACACAAAATTTTCGCTTGCCTTATTCGGCATGAAGAATGTTGCTGTTTAAGCCAAAATAGCAAGTTTTACCAATTCGGTATGACATTATATATATATATATATATATATATATATATATATATATATATATATATATATATATGTGTGTGTGTCGTGCCGAATTTGTAAAATTGGTCAATTAGCAAGAACTCATTTGAAATTAAGTCCTTTCACAAATTTTCTCTTATACGTTTAAAGATATATTTTTTTCATTAATGTTAATGTAAAAAAATTTAATTTTGCAACAAAAGAATCTTAGAAAACTTACCTAACCTTATGATAACTAGCGTAATTTATTTTAGCCTAATCCAACTAGATATATTTTAAATACGTTTACAATAATTTAATACTAAACAAACACAGTGAAATATATTTTTTTCGTTAGGTTCAGAATGATTTTGGCGAAATTATTGCTTACACAAATTTTCACTTGTCCTATATGGCAAGATGAGCGTTGCTATTTAAGCCAAGATCGCAAGTTTTACGTATTCGGCACGACATATATATATATATATATATATATATATATATATATATATATATATATATATATATATATATATATATATATATATATATATGACAGACACTAATGGCTCATACAAGACGCACACACACACACACACACACGGCCGAGTTCCTGTACTGTGGAGTGTAGCGCCTACCTTCCCCAGATGAACATTCTTGCAGAAATACAAAATAAATCACAGTAACTACTGGATGAGGATGACGTGCACAGCAGTCATCCCTATGGAAAGACGCCCAGTGCTAAGTAGTGAGTTAAAATAAGTAAAGATAATCGGATAGAAAAACTCATTTTATACTCGATTGAAGTCCTTATAATTATGATAATTGTTATTATTATTATTATTTTTATTATTATTATTATTATTGTAGTAGTAGTAGATTTATTAATTTAGTAGTAGTAGTAGTAGTAGTGTTATAGTAACAGTTTTTAGCATTTTTACTTTTTTTTATATATATTTTCATAAAAGATTCGATGATTAAAATTGATGTTGTTCTGTGGTGGTGATAACGGGAGTTTAACATCATAAATAGATTAGGCCTTTTAAAGAGTGTGTTGATCATCATTGAATCGCCAGAACCAGAAGGTGTAAAGGTCGTGCAGCGCGACCCCGGACATGTTAATAAGCAGCCCACGAAATTGTCTTTGACGTTTAATTCCAGTAGCTTATTATTTAGTATTTTCTTTTTATTATGAGTGAAATCATTACCAAACTAATATGGTGATACTTAGGGAATTTTGTGTTTCCTACGGGGGAGTGTGAGAGCTGATGCCAAGAGTATTGTATTCTCTAAATTGATTGGTTCGACTTGAGGCTGGGAGCTATCAAGACTACCGTATTTCGCGGCTTATTAGAAGCATGTTTTTTCCATAAAATTTCTCCAAAAACCACCCTGCGTCCTATAAACTGAAGGTCAGTGATGGGAGCTATTAGTTTGGGGTGTGAGGTGGGCTGTAGCTCTCCCAGTAACGTCCGATGCCGAGCTATTGAAACTAGAACAAGTCTTATAAGCCGCGTCTTATAAACCGCGAAATACGGTATGTTGAAGTGGTATACAATGCCTACATGTTGATGGGTAAGACACTGCGGTACCTGTACTGACAAAAATTGACTTCTATTACCTCCAGTACTGTAATCATTTATGTATTGAACTGATAAAGTCTGCTACCCACGGCCTTTGTGCTCTAAAGGCGAATAATCTTCAATATTCTTTGTCATTTCTCTTACGAGATACACAGCCTCAATTTCTTAACGCTTCTTGTAAGCTTACAAACCCTATTTTCCTAAACATAAGGTTTATTAGCTGACATAAATCCATAAAAGAGCATATTCCACCACAAATTAAATAAAAAAGGCCAAACATAATCTGCCTACGTTAAAATCAGAGCAGCTGTCAGTTTTGGAGCGAGAATGGTTCAACTTGCTGCGAGTAAAATGCCATTTGAAAGTCATTGTCGTTCCTTAAGGAGGCTGACTCGAGTGGTAAACAGAGTTAAATCGGAAGCTGCCATAGTGAAGAGATCTGTTCCACAAGGCACAGTACTCGCCCCTATCCTGTTCCTCATCCTCATATCAGACATAGACAGATATGCAAACCATAGCACCGAATCATCCTTTGCAGACGATACTAGGATCTGCATGAGAGTGTCATCCATCGAGGACACGGCAAATCTCCAAGAAGATATAAACCAAGTTTTCCAATGGGCAACGGAGAACAATATGATGTTCAATGAACACAAATTCGAACTACTCCGTTATGGAAAACTGGAGAAAATAATAGCTAGAACTGAGTATACTACAAACTCTAAACACACAATAGAGCGAAAAAGTAATGTGAAGGACCTGGGAGTGATAATGTCTGAGGATCTCACATTCAAGGATCACAACAGTGCCACTATCACAACTGCGAGGAAAATGATAGGATGGATAATGAGAACATTCAAGACCAGTGATGCCAAGCCAGTGATGATCCTTTTTAAAGCACTTTCTCTAGGCTGGAATACTGCTGTACACTGACATCTCCATTCAAGGCAGGTGAAATTGCAGATCTAGAGAATGTACAGAGAACCTTTGCTGCACATATAAGTTCAGTCAAACACCTTGACTACTGGGAACGCTTGGAAGCACTTGACTTGTACCCACTGGAGCGCAGGCAAGAGAAATACATCTTAATCTACACATGGAAAATCCTAGAGGGACTGGTCCCTAATCTGCACATAGAAATCACTCCTTACGAAAGCAAAAGACTTGACAGGCGATGCAATATATCCCCAATGAAAGTAGGGCGCCATTAGTACACTAAGAGATAACACAGTAAGTGTCTTTGACCCAAGACTGTTCAACAGCCTCCCACCAGCCATAATCGGAGTTACCAATAGACCCCTGATTGTCTTCAAAAGAGAGCTGGACAGATACCTAAACTCAGTACCGGATCAGCCGGGCTGTGTCGTACGTTGGACTACTTGTGGCTAGCAGTAACAGCCTTCTTGGTCATGCCCTGATCCACCGGGAGGCCTGGTCATGGACTGGGCGCGGGGACGTTGATACCCGGAATACCCTCGAGGTAGACTCCTGGTAGATAGGTAGGTAGGCTACCTGGAGTGTATCCGGAGGGTATTCCTGGAATCAACACCCCAGCGGCCCTGGCCACGACCAGGCCTACCGGTGGATCAGGGCCTGATCAGCCAGGCTGCTACTGCTGGCCGCACGTAGTCCAACATACGAACCACAGCTCGGCTGATCCGGTACCGACTTTATGTATCTGTCCAGCTCCCTCTTGAAGGCAGCCAGGGGTCTACTGGTAGTTCCCCTTAACCCTGGTGGGAGGCTGTTGAACGGCCTTCAGTCCCGGACATTTATTGTACCAATGGCGCCCTTACTTTTCATTGGGGTATTTTGTACAGCCTGCCAAGTCTTTTGCTTCGTAGGGAGTGATTTCTGTGTGCAGATTCGGGTCCAGTCCCTCTAGGATTTACCTGGTGTAGATTATGATGTATCTCTTTCACCTGCGCTCCAGTGAGTACAAGTCAAGTGCTTCCAAGCATTCCCAGTAGTTAAGGTGTTTGACTAAACTTATATCTGCATAAAGGTTCTCTGTACACTCTCTAGATGTTCAGTTTCACCTGCTTTGAAGGGAGATGTTAATGTACAACAGTATTTCAACCTAGAGAGAACAAGTGATTTAAAAAGGATCATCATTAGCTTGGCATCTCTAATTTTGAACATTCTCATTATCCATCCTATCATTTTCTTCGCAGACATGATAGTGGCATTATTGTGATCTTCAAAAGTGAGATCATCAGACATTACCACTCCCAGGTCTTTCACATTATTTTCCACTCTATTGTATAATTAAAATTTGTAGTATACTCAGTTCTAATTATTATATCCTCCAGTTTTCCATAGCAGAGCAGTTGGAATTTGTCTTCATTGAACATCATATTGTTTTCGTTGTCCATTGAAAAACTTGGCTTATATCTTCTTGGCTGGCGAACTGCCGCTTCCCACAAATCCATCTGAGAAGTTAACTGGAAACAGACCCACCCTCAAAAAAAGTGTTATTTTTAATACTTATTTCACGTATTGCAGTGCTTCTTACAAATAAGTCGTACCATTTTAACAGGGAAATAATATTTGAAGATGGCTTTGATAATGAGGCCTGATAGTCCGGGTGAGTCAATGGATGTTGGTGGGTGATTGAGACGTCTGACAGACCGGTGATTAATCCTGCCCCAATCTTCTGATCGACTGTCGTTCCAAATATCGCCTCCCGTCAGCCACTCGAAGGGTCCGAAGATCTGATAAGTTTATTCTGATTGGTGAAGAAAATGAATCTAGTCTGATGTTTGTAACGCAAGGTGAAGGTATGCATTCCTAGACTAATATACATACATATAATATATATATATATATATATATATATATATATATATATATATATATATATATATATATATATATATATATATATATATGCAAAACAACCACTCTGAAAGAATAGAGAAATTATAAGCGCTTTCGTGACTACTCACATTATCAAGGAACATTATCCTTGATAATGTGAGTAGTCACGAAAGCGCTTGGAATTTCTCTATTCTTTCAGAGTGGCTGTTTTGCATATTCTGAAATCACCTGTTTACTGTGTTCTTATTGCATATATATATATATATATATATATATATATATATATATATATATATATATATATATATATATATATATATATATATATATGTCGTGCCGAATATGTAAAACTGGTCAGTTAGCAAGAACTCATTTAAAATTAAGTCCTTTCTAAAATTTTCTCATATACGTTTAAAGATATATTTTTTTCATTAATGTTGATGTATAAATTTATAATTTTGCACCAAAAGGAACTTAGAAAACTTACCTAACCTTATTATAACAAGCGCAATTTATTTTAGCCTAACCCAACTAAATATATTTTAAATTGGTTTACAATAATTTAATACTAAACAAACACAGTGAAATATATTTCTTTCGTTAGGTTCAGAATGATTTTGGCGAAATTATTGCATACACAAATTTTCACTTGTCCTATATGACAAGATGAGCGTTGCTATTTAAGCCAAGATCGCAAGTTCTGCCTATTCGGCACGACATTTTATCTATATATATATATATATATATATATATATATATATATATATATATATATATATATATATTGATGGGATAAAGATAGAAATGTTAAAAGCAGGTGGGGATATAGTTTTGGAGTTGTTGGTGCAATTATTTAATAAATGTATGGAAGAGGGTAAGGTACCTAGGGATTGGCAGAGAGCATGCATAGTTCCTTTGTATAAAGGCAAAGGGGACAAAAGAGAGTTCAAAAATTATAGGGGGATAAGTCTGTTGAGTATACCTGGTAAAGTGTATGGTAGAGTTATTATTGAAAGAATTAAGAGTAAGACGAAGAATAGGATAGCAGATGAACAAGGAGGCTTTAGGAAAGGTAGGGGGTGTGTGGACCAGGTGTTTACAGTGAAACATATAAGTGAACAGTATTTAGATAAGGCTAAAGAGGTCTTTGTGGCATTTATGAATTTGGAAAAGGCGTATGACAGGGTGGATAGGGGGGCAATGTGGCAGATGTTGCAGGTGTATGGTGTAGGAGGTAGGTTATTGAAAGCAGTGAAGAGTTTTTACGAGGATAGTGAGGCTCAAGTTAGAGTATGTAGGAAAGAGGGAAATTATTTCCCAGTAAAAGTAGACCTTAGACAAGGATGTGTGATGTCACCGTGGTTGTTTAATTTATTTATAGATGGGGTCGTAAGAGAAGTAAATGCGAGGGTCTTGGGAAGAGGCGTGGAGTTAAAAGATAAAGAATCACACATAAAGTGGGAGTTGTCACAGTTGCTCTTTGCTGATGACACTGTGCTCTTGGGAGATTCTGAAGAGAAGTTGCAGAAATTGGTGGATGAATTTGGTATGGTCTGCAAGAAAATTAAAAGTGAATACAGGAAAGAGTAAGGTTATGAGGATAACAAAAAAATTAGGTGATGAAAGATTGGATATCAGATTGGAGGGAGAGAGTATGGAGGAGGTGAATGTATTCAGATATTTGGGAGTGGACGTGTCAGCGGATGGGTCTATGAAAGATGAGGTGAATCATAGAATTGATGAGGGGAAAAGGGTGAGCGGTACACTTAGGAGTCTGTGGAGACAAAGAACTTTGTCCTTGGAGGGAAAGAGGGGAATGTATGAGAGTATAGTTTTACCAACGCTCTTATATGGGTGTGAAGCATGGGTGATGAATGTTGCAGTGAGGAGAAGGCTGGAGGCAGTGGAGATGTCATGTCTGAGGGCAATGTGTGGTGTGAATATAATGCAGAGAATTCGTAGTTTGGAAGTTAGGAGGAGGTGCGGGATTACCAAAACTGTTGTCCAGAGGGCTGAAGAAGGGTTGTTGAGGTGGTTCGGACATGTACAGAGAATGGAGCGAAACAGAGTGACTTCAAGAGTGTATCAGTCTGTAGTGGAAGGAAGGTGGGGTAGGGGTCGGCCTAGGAAAGGTTGGAGGGAGGGGGTAAAGGAGGTTTTGTGTGCGAGGGGCTTGGACTTCAAACAGGCATGCGTGAGCGTGTTTGATAGGAGTGAATGGAGACAAATGGTTTTTAATACTTGACGTGCTGTTGGAGTGTGAGCAAAGTAACATTTATGAAGGGGTTCAGGGAAACCGGCAGGCCGGACTTGAGTCCTGGAGATGGGAAGTACAGTGCCTGCACTCTGAAGGAGGGGTGTTAATGTTGCAGTTTAAAAACTGTAGTGTAAAGCACCCTTCTGGCAAGACAGTGATGGAGTGAATGTTGGTGAAAGTTTTTCTTTTTCGGGCCACCCTGCCTTGGTGGGAATCGGCCAGTGTGATTATATATATATATATATATATATATATATATATATATATATATATATATATATATATATATATATATATATATATATATATATTATATATCATTAAGAGAACTGCGGCTTGGCCACGACTCGATCCTGCATTCCCATGCCCAGCCCAGTTTGAGCTGAGCAAAGTACGCAACACTACTATCCACTAGACCACCATCCTTAAACACCAGGTGCTCAGCAGTACTGAGCGTGTGATACTGATGCATGGGCATTCGTGGTTGTGGAGCTTCAGAGACTAATTTCAACCTCATCCTGTTTGGTGTACCAACCTTCACGAGCATTCTATATATCAATGAAATCACGAAACAAGAAGTTCCGATAATTTTCAAAATCACTTGTTTCGTGATTTCATTTATATATAGAGTGCTCGTGAAGGCTGGGACACCAAACAGGATGAGGTTTAAATTAGTCTGAGGCTCCACGACCACGAATGTCCTTGCATCAGGATAACATGCTTAGTAGTGCTGAGTGCCAGGTGTTTCAGGATGGTGGTCCAGTGGATAGAAGTAATGTGCACTTTGTTCAATTCACATAGGCCAGGGCATGGAAAAGGAGGATCGAGCCTTGGCCAAGCCGCAGTTCTGTTAATGATTCGTGCCGAATAGACAAAATTGGTCAATTAGCAAGAACTCATTTAAAATTAAGTCCTTTTTTAAATTTTCTCTTATTCGTTTAAAGATATATTTTTTTTCATTTATGTTAATGCAAAAATTAATAATTTTGAACCAAGAGGACCTTAGAAAACTTACTTAACCTTATTATAACAAGCTCAATTTAATTTAGCCTAATCCAACTAAATATATTTTAGATAAGTTTACAATAACTTAATAATAAACGAACACAATGAAATATATTCTTTTTCGTTACGTTCACAATGATTTTTGCGAAATTAATGCAAACACAAATTTTCGCTTGCCTTATTCGGCAAGAAGAGAGTTGTTATTTAAGCCAAAATCACAAGTTTTACCTATTCGGCATGACATATATTATATTTATATATATATATATATACATATATATATATATATATATATATATATATATATATATATATATCAAATATATTGTGTTTAATACGTCTTAAAGGAAATCTTTAAGTCAGCGAATCCATATATATATATATATATATATATATATATATATATATATATATATATATATATATATATATATATATATATATATATATTCTCTTTAATATTAATATTGTTTAATTTAATATTAATATTGCTGGATTACATTACCTGGAAGACAATAAAGGCAAAATATCAATCCTGTGCGTAGGTTACCTAATTCAATTTGAATTTTTTTCCCCGTGCAACCATTATAAGGAAAACTTATATAACAAAATTAACAAGTGTTGCAGGTATAAGAACTGACGATATTAATATTTCGTGGGTACCTTGCTAACTTCAACCAAATTAAAATAAGTAAAGTCAGTCTTGAGAATTCCTTAACTGTTTCATACACTTCAGATTTAACTCACAAGAAAAACTCGAAAATGAGAAAGCTCGAGACTTGATTTAGTTCCAGGAGATATTTTTTTTGTATTCATGTTTGTACATCTATAAAGGTAAGGGTGAGAGGGAAAAGTAAAGGACTTGAGAGATGGAGTGTGTCTTGAGCGGCAAACGAGTATGTTTGAAGACGTTCAGGGGGGCGTCTTAAGACTACTGGTTGGCGGCACATATGGCCATCCAGGGCCTGTTACCTGACTTTGCCGGTGTTTCACCCTGACGCCTCCACCAGATTCTCAATTTTAATTTATTCCACCACATGCGAGCCTGTGCATCACGTTCCAGCTGGCTTCGTTCCAGAGAAACAGAGGAAAGAATCACTCTCTAAACTACCCACCCAGCTTCATTTTCCACAAAAGTGTATGGAATTTTTAAGAGTTTTAACTCAAGTGCAAGTTATATATCTCTTAAAGTCGTAAACACTAAATGTGGCAGGCAATGAGAAGGTAAACAGCGGTTACAAGACACTTCCTGCCACAACGAGACACAGTTTGAGAGCTTCGAAGTCCTGGCAAAACATTCTTGATAAATATATTTGGATTCGCTGACTTAAAGATTTCCTTTAAGACGTATTAAACACATTTGATACAGTGTCTAACAGCTGAACGTTGCTAGTATTCACATCCTGTTTAAAATTTCACTACACGTTTATGCAAACTTTAAATTATTTAAATAGATAAAAAAAACAAAGACGTATTGAATATATACCTTGAAATGACAGACACAAATATTCCTGTTTTTTTTTCTCAATAAATACACAAACACGTGCAAATTTACAAACGCACTCCTGCGCGAGCGCACACACACGCAACACATGGGCAAATGTGTGCACTCTTTTTATTGCACTCAACAGATACATGCGCCTATAGACACACGTCCGCACACAAACGCTTGTGCTCACTCTGACAGACTTGCACATGTCTATGTACACATACCCATAGATCAGTGACTTTAAAGTTCATAGATAACTATAAGGATTTTGAAGAATGGACACATGGGTAACATTTGGGTAACTTTACCGTGGAAACGTTTTGCCAACCAGTCCAACACAGAGAAGAACGGTGGAAGCTGAGGAGGAGTTTGAGGTAATCCGTCCCTCAGACTGGAGTCGATGTGTTCGGTCCATCAGTTTCTCGAAATCGATGAACTGAGCACATCGACTCTAGACTGACCGACTTATAACTTCAAACTCATCCTTATCATTAACCGTTCTTCTCTGTGCTGGACTGAAGAAGTCACTAGTTAGGGAAACGTTTCCATAATAAAGATTCCGAAAAGTTGGACAAGTGTCTCATTCTTCAACTTGTCCGTTTTCTCAACTGGGATTTTCCTGAGCATATATCTACTCAGCAGCCGCAGTAGCAGGTAGTGTGTAATGACTGGACTGGTGAGAGCAGCAGCAGCAGGTAGCGTATGTGTGTGTGTGTTAGGGGGCTGTTGAGAAAAAAAATAACTTCAGCAGAAAGTAGTGTCTGTGATGGCGGGGTTACTGAAGAGAGCAGCAGAAGGTAGTGTCTATGCTGAGGAGAGCAGCAGCAGGTGTGTGTTGAGGGGGGGGGGAGTTCACAACCACACCTTGAATACAGGTGTTGTTTATCTTCCACTTTGCGCTTATCCTTCCTATAACAGGATTTGTATAGTCGTGTACTGCTGTGCACTGCAGTGCATTGTTGTACACTTCTTGTACACTGTTGTAGAATCTTATGCATTACAGTGCATTGCTGTGCACTGTTGTCCACCCGAGATCGTATATGAAAAAGGGTAGAGGAAAAGTATAACTAAGCGTTGATATATGACTAGAAGAAATGTGGTACGAGAGACAATGGGTGTGAGTTGAGTTGTAGGCCGTGAGACACCTTGACTGCTGGCTTCAGATGGCTTCAGAACCATAGTTCGAATATCAACGAACCATTGACTGTGAAGATAACATAGCAGAGGGGGGAGGGAGGTGAAAGGGATGCAAGGAGGAAGGCAGACCTTAGAAAGAGAAGGGCAGACAGGCACAGCGCGCCGCGAATTAGAGACAGGAGTGCAGGAAGTGAAAGGTGGATCACAAAAGAGGAGATTCGTGCATGCGACTGCAGTAGACCCGATCCATAGCAGGGAGTAACTCAGCGAATGCAAGATGTACAAGAAGCAAGTGGCCTGCTGCTGCATTTGTAGATAGCCTGGGCAGTGAGGGTGCTAGAGTCAGAGCTTCACCTGAGTTGTTGTTGGTGGGGAAAAGCGGCTATAAAATTCTTGTAGTTGATATGGTAGAGGGCGAAGCCAGCAGACAATAAGTTGTTGCAAACCTACTGTGACCAACACAGTCTAGTGAGAGAATGCAGGATTCCCACACACGGAGAGTTAGAGTTCGATTTCCTGCCTGTATAACATGAAAAATATATCTGACATTCACACACAGGTAGACAGGCGATGTTAACAATGCATAATAAGCCACGGGGGGTGTAAATCTATAGTTCAAGTACTCTCACACTTCTCAGTGCGTCATCAGGAGCTATGTTGCAAGGCAGAAAATGAAGGATTGAAGGGAAAGCTTTTTCACAGAGTAGTGCAGCGCGGGTTGACACCAGCCGTAGTCTCTCAGAGTACGGCTGGTGAAAGTACTTGAACCAAAGATTCCTACCCCCTTCCCCATCGTGGGTTGTCTTGCATATATATATATATATATATATATATATATATATATATATATATATATATATATATATATATATATATATATATATATATATATATATATATATATATATATATATATATATATATATATAATGTGTGTGTGTGTGTGTGTGTGTCTTCCTCCCTGCCTGCCTCCCTCCCTCCCTGCCTCCCAGCCTGCCTGCCTCCCTCCCTCCCTGCCTCCCACCCTGCCTGCCTGCCTCTCTCCCTGCCTACCTCACTCCCTGCCTGCCTCACTCCCTGCCTGCCTCTCTCCCTGCCTGCCTCTCTCCCTGCCTGCCTCCCTCCCTGCCTGCCTCCCTCCCTGCCTGCCTCCTTCCCTGCCTGCCTCCCTTGCTTCAACACACTCGGAGAAATACAAACCGGAATCCTATTTTCTAAGTAGCTGGACATTCTCCCAGCATAAAGTATCCCATTAGCCATGGTTAATGCGCGGCAGCTGGTCCCATTACCCTAGTGAAGACCCCTAAGGGGTCACCACGCTACCATTAACATACCTTCACTTCATTTCCAAAACTAAACGAAGGTCTTAAAATTATTCTCGCTAGCGGTGCCGCGACGCCATGTTGTATCATTACCAAATTCTTTTTTTCATTAACTAAATCTATTTCTTGAACCTCTTTGATCTACATATTTCTTTAACGATGACAAAAGATATAAATTAACGACCGTGTTGAGACGTATTACAAGGCGGGGTGTTGTGACTTCTCTCGATCGCCCCACCAGTTGTCATTGTCACATTATTCCGTAATATAATTTTGTTTCTTAATCTTCGATTCACCTTTCACAGCTTCCCTGCTGTTCACATTCTTATAATACAGTGATTATCATATTATCTCAGAAAATAGCCTTCCATTTAAGTTAATAATGTGTGTTTTTATTCTCGGTTTCATTCTTCTCGCATAGTTGCAGCGAGGCGTGTCTCGTATCTTTCAATGGGTGGAAGAGTGGTCGAATGGGTGAGTTTGGTAGGCGAGTAAGTGTGCGAGTAGGCGAGCTAATGGGCTAGCAGGTAGACGAGTAGGAAGTTTGCTAATTTGGTAGCTGGAATTGTTTGTTCTTATCGTAGCTTTTGGTTGTTCGTTTGGTTTGATATCTGATAGCTTTTGTTTGTTCCTCGTCCGGTCGGGTTTGTCTTTTTCATCTGGTACTTTGTTTTATTTGTAAGCTTTCTTTTTTTTTTTTTTTTTTTTTTTTTTGTTCAGCTAACTCGTTTCGATAGATCCAGAACTATTACTAGGGCACAAATGGAAGTGAAAATTTTGAGAAAGACAGGAAACAAATTAGATGAAAATATAAGGAGAAAAATAGTAGATATAAGTACGTAAATGAAAACGTAGGGGAGTCGAGTATCTCAGTGAAAGGAGTAGATAAAGTACGTGAAAGGAGTAGATAAAGTACGTGAAAGGAGTAGATAAAGTACGTGAAAGTAAGAAATGAGTAATGTATTTTTTTGGCCACGATGTACTTTGTATGCTCCATTAAAAAAAAAAATCTTCCCTCACATCTCCTCATTCCTATGCAACACGAAAGGACTATGCTCTCTCACAAGCAATGGTAATCCTTTAAAATGCTTAATTATAACTTTAATTTTTAAAAGGGTGGAGGGGTAAGCCAGCGGAAGGCCTGGGTATGATGACCAAAATCTCCAACTGCGGGTCCTCGTTTGACAAAGACCCGCGTCAGGAAACATTTGGACTGTTTCCTGACAGACTTTAACCTTACCAACAGACCCCTGGCAGTCTTCAAGCTGGCACTGGACAAGCACCTAAAGGCAGTTCCTGATCAGCCGGGCTGTGGCTCGTACGTTGGTTTGCGTGCAGCCAGCAGCAACAGCCTGGTTGATCAGGCGCTGATCCACCAGGAGGCCTGGTCACAGACCGGGCCGCGGGGGCGTTGACCCCCGAAACTCTCTCCAGGTAAACTCCAGGTTACCTTTAAATTGCGCACATGGCAAGTGATGTGTCACATATCTCCTCTCCTTGAAATACATCATCATAGTGCAGTCTTCTCGTAGCCTGAGTGTAGAAGTACCGTTCTTAATGACGCTAGTGATGTTCCCTCAGAGCTCTAGTTTCCTCGGTTCTATAGCTCATTTTTAATAGATAAACATAGATACAGGAGAGACAGAGACACGCAGGAGTGTTGATAAGGCTACGTAAAATTTCCATCGGTAGTTGACTGACGAGGAAAAAAACAAACCCGTGGTGGTCCAGAATCAGGGCAGAGACGATAACACAGACAACAGTGATCCAGGGCAAGTAGAAAGAGGAAGAGACAGACTCTGACAAAGGTGACCACCACATTACTAAGACCTCAATCCATTATGACCTCGACTTACCATGCGGACTATTTACACACCTCAGGCATGCAGGCCTGCCATCATCACAACGCATAGTGCGTGCCACTGCACCATAAGTCCGCTAAGCCGTGTACTGTGGTATTCATAAGGTCGAGCTGACGTGCGTTACAATGGTTATTGGACGAGAGACAGTATGCATACACACAAAGCCCAGACAATAAAATAGAATACAGACCGGCTACTCTCCCAATGCTCACCCCACTATGCGGTTATCATGGCTTAGGAGTACAAGTGTTTGTTCAGTAGGGAAGTATTATCTCTGGTACTCAACAGGGGTCTCCTCTACCTGCTCCAGGAGGGGTGGCCCTCCCGGGGTGGCCCTCCCGGGGTGGCCCTCCCGCGGTGGCCCCCCTAGAGGTGGCCCTCCCGTGGTGGCCCCCTCCTGGGTAATAGAGACCCAACTGTATAAAGACTGTGGAATTATTTGACCCCTGTCGTATCAGTGTTCAGAATTTGTTCATCTTCAATGCAATTTAACAGCAGGGAAATTGCCTTATTTTCTTACCCATCATAAGTAAGGTTTACACTGTATCTTCGTCTCTCACATCACACTACAAACTCGCAATGTTGTCTGCTACTTTCGTTCCATATGATCTTTTACTTTCTTGTACGCTAATTATTTTGAGTTTAGTGGCCTTTACACTTACGTAGACTACTTGTTTCCTTACCTATGGGTACTTTCGAAATCTTTCTTTAGCTCGCAGAGAGCTGTTCTTGCCCCAGTGTGTTCTAGCTACAGGCCCACACACGCAACTCTACCTGTAAATCTCGTGAAAAAAATCTGAGAGCCAAGACGAGAACGAGATATTGATAGACAAGAAGTCTTCGACGTACGCTTAGTCTTAGCCGACAAGACCACACCCACCTTGATCATGACCACACTCATCTTGATCATGACTGCACCCGCCTTGATCATGACTACACCTACCTTGATCATGACTACACCCACCTTGATCATGACTACACCCACCTTGATCATGATCACACTCATCTTGATCCTGACTGCACCCACCTTGATCATGACTACACCCACCTTGATCATGATCACACTCATCTTGATCCTGACTGCACCCACCTTGATCATGACTACACCTACCTTGATCATGACTGCACCCACCTTGATCATGACTACACCCACCTTGATCATGACTACACCCACCTTGATCATGACTACACCCACCTTGATCATGACTACACCCACCTTGATCATGACTACACCCACCTAGATCATGACTACACCCACCTAGATCATGACCACACCCGCCTTGATCATGACTACACCCGCCTTGATCATGACCACACCCACCTTGGTCATGACCACACTCACCTTGATCATGACCACACCCACCTTGGTCATGAACACACTCACCTTGATCATGACCACACCCACCTTGATCATGATCACACCCACCTTGATCATGATCACACCCACCTTGATCATGACCACACCCACCTTGATCATGACCACACTCACCTTGATCATGACCACACTCACCTTGATCATGACCACACTCACCTTGATCATGACCACACCCACCTTGATCATGACCACACCCACCTTGATCATGACCACACTCACCTTGATCATGACCACACCCACCTTGATCATGATCACACCCACCTTGATCATGACCACACACACCTTGATCATGACCACACTCACCTTGGTCATGACCACACTCACCTTGATCATGACCACACCCACCTTGATCATGACCACACCCACCTTGGTCATGACCACACTCACCTTGATCATGACCACACCCACCTTGGTCATGACCACACTCACCTTGATCATGACCACACTCACCTTGATCATGATCATACTCACCTTGATCATGACCACACCTTGATCATGACCACACCTTGATCATGACCACACCTTGATCATGACCACACCTTGATCATGACCACACCTTGATCATGACCACACCTTGATCATGACCACACCTTGATCATGACCACACCTTAATCTAACTTAACCTTTGATGAAATTTCCATAATAAACATAGTTTAATCGTACCTAAACTATATAATGTTAGACAAAATTTATTTAGAAACCTTAACATCACTGATACAATTTAATATAATATTTTCCAATTGGATTTTAGAAAAGTTTAAGCAGAAATGATTACTGGGAATGATTCTCAAAAACGTTCTTCGTCAGTTAAGTCAAATCGGCAAGTTTTAGCTGAAATACAACTGATGAATTGGCAGAGGAAGTTGATTACAGTACGAAAAGAACTTCCACTGAACTTCATTGACTTGAGACTGGAGAAGATTGAGATAAGATTTACACTCCAAATGCCTGATAGGTAAAGTAATACACACCAAGATTCAGACAACGTTTCGCTTAAAGGCGACTTGATTTGGAAGAGCTCTTCCTTGAGCGAAACGTTGCTCTGTGAAAGGTTTGTTCTCTTATGTGTCTTTGTAGTGGCCAAACACTGTGGCCACATATCGCATTTTGCAAACAAATCGACTCCATTCGGGTTTAAAGATTAGTTTATATGCCCTTGAGATCTGTGGGAACAGTGATTCGTGGCTGCTGTTGAGGCCTCCATATACATAGCAAATAACACACACACTAATATATATATATATATATATATATATATATATATATATATATATATATATATATATATATATATATATATATATATATATATATATATATATATATATATATTGGTGCAATATTTCAAAGATTATAAATTTCCTCCAGCTCCTCCGAATCCGGACGCGAACCAAGTAAAGCAAGCATTTTCCCTCTGGATATCCACACTGAGGCGCTGGAACATGAAAGTGGCTGCCCTCGGGTCCCTGGTGGTGTATACCTGGATAACTGGAGGTTATTCCGGGGATCAACGCCCCCGCGGCCCGGTCCATGACCAGGCCTCCCGATGGATCAGGGCCTGATCAACTAGGCTGTTACTGCTGGCCGCACGCAGTCCGACGTACGAGCCACAGCCCGGCTGATCCGGCACTGACTTTAGGTATCTGTCCAGCTCTCTCTTGAAGGCAGCCAGGGGTTTATTGGCAATTCCCCTAATGCTTGATGGGAGGCTGTTGAACAGTTTTGGGCCCCGGACACTTATGGTGTTTTCTCTTAGTATACCAATGGCGCCCCTACTTTTTATTGGCGGCATTTTGCATCGCCTGCCCAGTCTTTTACTTTCGTAGGGAGTGATTTCTGTGTGCAGATTTGGGACCATTCCTTCCAAGATTTTCCAAGTGTAGATTATGATATATCTCTCCCTCCTGCGTTCCAACGAGTACAAGTCAAGTGCTTCCAAGCGTTCCCAGTAGTTAAGGTGCTTGACAGAACTTATACGTGCAGTAAAGGATCTCTGTACACTCTCTAGATCTGCGATTTCACCTGCTTTGTATGGAGATGTTAATGTACAGCAGTATTCCAGCCTAGAGAGAACAAGTGATTTGAAAAGGATCATCGTGGGCTTGGCATCTCTCGTTTTGAAAGTTCTCATTATCCATCCTATCATTTTCTTTGCACGTGCGATCGTGGCACTGTTGTGATCCTTGAAAGTGAGATCCTCAGACATTACTACTCCCAGGTCCCTTACATTATTTTTCCGCTCTATTGTATGGCCGGAGTCAGTAGTATACTCTGTTCTAGTTATTATCTCCTCCAGTTTTCCATAACGGAGTAGTTGGAATTTGTCCTCATTGAACATCATATTGTTTACCGTTGCCCACTGGAAAACTTTGTTTATATCTTCTTGGAGATTAACCGCGTCCTCAGCAGATGACAGCCTCATGCAAATCCTAGTGTCATCCGCAAAGGATGATACGGTGCTGTGGTGTATATCTCTGTTTATGTCTGATATGAGGATAAGGAATAAGATGGGGGCGAGTACTGTGCCTTGTGGAACAGAGCTCTTCACTATGGCAGCCTCCGATTTAACTCTGTTGACCACTACTCTTTGTGTTCGATTTGTTAGGAAGTTGAAGATCCATCTCCCCAGTTTCCCAGTTATTCGTTTAGCACGTATTTTATGGGCTATTACGCCATGATCGCATTTGTCAAATGCTTTTGCAAAGTCTGTGTATATTACATTTGCATTCTGATTTTCTTCCAGTGCATCCAAGGCCATGTCATAGTGATCCAGTAGTTGTGAGAGGCAGGAGCGACCTGCCCTGAACCCATATTGCCCTGGATTGTGCAGATTTTGGGAATCCAGGTGATTTGCAATCCTGCTTCTTAGCACTCTTTCAAAGATTTTTATGATGTGGGATGTCAGAGCCATTGGTCTATAGTTCTTAGCTAATGCTTTGCTGCCACCTTTATGGAGTGGGGCTATATCCGTTGTTTTAAGTGACTGGAATTTCACCCATGTCCAAGCTCCTCCTCCATAGTGTACTTAGGGCACGCGAGAGGGGTTTCTTGCAGTTCTTAATGAAAACAGAGTTCCACGAGTCTGGGCCCGGGGCTGAGTGCATAGGCATGTTGTCAATGGCTTTTTCGAAATCTATCGGAGTTAGGGTAATGTCGGAAATCTGGCATACATTTATGGAGTTTTGAGGCTCATTCATGAAGAAATCATTTGGGTCGTCGATCCTCAGACCGATTAGTGGTTCACTAAACACAGAGTCGTACTGGGATTTCAATATTTCACTCATTTCCTTGTTGTCGTCTGTGTAAGTCCCATCCTGTCTGAGTAAGGGCCTGATACTAGATGTGGTATTTGCCTTGTTTTTGGCATATGAAAAGAAATATTTTGAATTTCTTTCAATTTCACTAATAGCTTTAAGCTCCTCCTGCCTCTCCTGGTTCCTGTATGAGTCATTTAGCTTAAGTTCGATAGTTTCCACTTCCCTGGTCAGCGCCTCCTTTCGTGTATCAGATATTCTAGCACTCCTGAGGAGCTCAGTGACTCTTCGTCGTCTTCTGTAGAGGGAGCGTCTTTTTCTCTCCAGTTTACTCCTGCTCTTCTTCTTTCTTAGGGGAATATGCCTAGAACATGCTTCGGCTACCAGGAAGTTGATCCTTTCAAGGCACTGGTTTGGATCCATGTCATTTAATACATCTTCCCAACATGTTTCGTTTAGGACATGGTTTACCTGGTCCCAGTTGATGTTCTTGTTGTTGAAATTGTATTTTGTGAAGACACCTTCACAGGTACATGCATTCTGCTGTTCAGGACCCCTATGCATGTACGTCTGGACTTCGATTAGATTGTGATCGGAATTAGTTGTTTTTGATATTCTTATGTCTCTTATCAGGTCCTCATTATTTGTGAAGATAAGGTCAAGTGTGTTTTCTAGTCTTGTTGGCTCCACTATCTGCTGGCTTAAGGTGTGTTTTTCGCAGAGACTTAGTAGCTCATGTGTGTGTGACCTTTCATCTGCGCTACCTCCGGGGATTGTTTCAGCTATAACATTATTTGCTGCATTCTTCCATTTTGTATGCCTTAGGTTGAAATCACCAAGCAGTAAGATGTTTGGGGATGGAGCTGGAAGGTTTTCCAAACAGTAATCGATTTTCAGTAGCTGTTCCTTGAACTGTTGGGAGGTTGCATCTGGTGGCTTGTATACAACCACAATGACTAGGTTTTGGTTCTCGATCTTTATTGATAGAACTTCAACTACCTCATTTGTGGTGTTCAGCAACTCCGTGCAGATAAGGGACTCTTTGACATACAGACCAACCCCCCCTTGTTGCCTGTTTTTTCTGTCGCATCTAAAAAGGTTGTAACCACTTATCCATATTTCACTGTCAAAGTGATCTTTTGTGTGAGTCTCTGTGAAGGCTGCAAACATTGCCTTAGACTCCACTAGAAGTCCACTGATAAAAGGTATTTTGTTGTTGGTGGATGGCTTAAGGCCCTGTATATTAGCAAATATGAATGAGGTTGTATTCTGTGTTTGTTGGGGGGATTTTGTTATTGGCATCAGTAGTTGTAATTCTGGAGGGCCATGGGTGGCCACTGGCTGCGCCTCCAGTCCAACAAGGCTCCAAGGTGGTGGACTATTTTTGTTATTTCCTTCCATTTTCTTTTTTCGTTTCCTGCCACTAAAAAATCACCTGGAGTTGGGTTGTCGTAGCTACTATTATTTGTCTTGTGGGGTCTGTGCCTCCTGGTCCCTTTTAGATGTTATGCAGGGCACTCGATGTTGTAACACTGCTTCTGGAGGACCGAGGAGTGGCACATTTTTGGGTGAAAGAAAGTACAGGAAGAAGAACGACACACTCCTTTAGACAGGAGGTCGCTACATTTTTTGGGATGGTCAAAGTTGCATGTCCCATTTTTTCCCCTGTTATTCCATGCTTACAGATGCCCCAAGCATAATATTTGCACAAATTCACCTTTGGTTGAGAATTGTTGGGAGGTGTGTTGTCAATTTCTGCAGGTTCTGGGACTGCACTATAATCCTCAGTATCCAAGCCAGGGCCACCCCGTCCTGGATTCCATCTACTTTCCCCAGTAGAGGAAGGAGGGGACTCCACTCCAACATCTGTACTGTGGGCCACGGTCTTGTGCAATGATGGTTGTATATTTACTGTTTTTGTGGTGGTTTGGGTAGTGTCCCTAGGAGAGTCTGGGCTGGCAGTAAGGCTGGGGGCTGGGTCTGGGTCAGCACTGAGGCTGGGGGGTGGGGCTGGGTCTGGGCCAGCACCAGCACTGAGGGTATTGGTGCTATGCCTGGGGGAGCCTGGGCCAGCACCAGCACTGTGGGTATTAGTGCTATGACTGGGGGATGGGTCTGGCTTAGCACCATGTGGGTGACTAGATAGTTTCGAGTCATCTGTTGTGGTATGGACATTCTGCATTTTTTGATACACTATCTCTTTCTCCCATGTTTTATATATTTTTGGTAGACTATCCAAGAGGTCATCCTTGTTTTCTTGATTATTTTTATCATTTATTACTCTCCTTAGTACCTTTCTGATACCTGCCCAAAGTTCTACATCTTTATTGCACAACCAGAAGCACCTTGCTAGTTCGAGGTCATTTTTTGAGGCTGTATTTAGTCTAGTACAAGAGATATGGTGTTTGGAAGAGCATAGGTTGCATGTGATTCTGGATTTCCTTCCAAGGATTTTTTTACATGTCCCACAGATATGCTGTGCTGACATCCTGTCTGTATCCTACTACACTATATGCCACGGAAGAAAACTGATTTCCACTTTACCTTTCTCTTGCTGGTGCCAGTAATATGCAAGATGTATTTATACAAACCAAGTTTGCAGTATGTGGGTGGTGGTGTAGGGTGGGTGTAGGGTGGGTGGTGGGTGTTGGGTGGGTGGTGGTGCAGGGTGGGTGGTGTCGATGAGTCTAGAACCCAGTTCTTTAAATAAACATGTGGCTTTTTTCCACATGATCCCAAGGTCTCTGATCCCACTGGGACAAATTGATATTGTTGGCCTATGTCTTTATACTTACCGATTTTATACTCCTCCATGTTGTCAGTAGCTCCTCCCTGTCGCCCGACTCTGTGATGGATGTAGGTGTCAGCAAGCATCGACACGCAAGTATAGTCCCATGCTATGAGCTTGCCATACTTCCAAGGATAGATGGGGATCCCTTCGGGGCAGTTTGCTGAATTGTGAGTATTGTTGGCTCCTAGTGATCAGGGCTCTCTCATGGCTGGGCATCCAGTTGTAGCAAGGCTTCTCTTTATTTATTACCACATCAGCAGTTTCCCACCAAGGCAGGGTGGCCCGAAAAATAAAAACTTTCACCATCATTCACTCCATTACTGTCTTGCCAGAGGTATGCTTACACTACAGTTATAAAACTGCAACATTAACACTCTTCCTTCAGAGTGCAGACACTGTGTCTGCACTCCCATCTCCAGGACTCAAGTCCGGCCTGCTGGTTTCCCTGAATCTCTTCATAAATATTACCCTGCTCATACTCCAACAGTACGCCAAGTCCTGAAAACCATTTGTCTCCATTCGCTCCTATCTAACACGCTCACACATGCTTGTTGGAAGTCCAAGCCCCTCTCACACAAAGCCTCCTCTACCCCCTCCCTCCAACCTTCGTAGGCCGACCTCTATCCCGCCTTCCGACCCCTACAGATTTATACACTCTCGAAGTCATTCTATTGTGTTCCATCCTCTTTACATGTCTGAACCACCTCAACAACCCTTCCTCAGCCCTCTGGATAATAGTTTTGGCAATCTCGCACCTCCTCCTAATTTCCAAACTACAAATTCTCTGCATTATATTCACACCACACATCTCCACTGCCTCCAGCCTTCTCCTCGTTACAACATTCACCACCCGTGCTTCACACCCATACAAGAGTGTTGGTACAACTATACTCTCATACATTCCCCTCTTTGCTTTCATGGACAAAGTTCTTTGTCTCCACAGATTCCTCAGTGCACCACTCACCTTTTTCCCCTCATCAATTCTTTGATTCACCTCATCTTTGTTAGATCCATCTGGTGACACATCGACTCCTAAATACCTGAATACATTCACCTCCTCCATACTCTCTCCCTCCAATCTGATATCCAATCTTTTGTTACCTAATTTTTTTGTTATCCTCATCACCTTACTCTTTCCTATATTCACATTTAATTTCCTTTTGCATTCCCTAAAAAACTCATCCACCGACCTCTGCAACTTCTCTTCAGAATCTCCCAAAAGTACAGTGTTATAAGCAAAGAGCAACTGTGGCAACTCCCACTTTGTGTTATATTCTTTGTTCTTTATCCCCACACCTCTTGCCAACACCCGAGCATTCACTTCTCTTAGAACCCCATCTGTAAATATACCGAACAACCATGGTGACATCTCACATCCTTGTCTAAGGCCTGCTTTTATAGGCCTTATATATATATATATATATATATATATATATATATATATATATATATATATATATATATATATAATTTTAATAAAAAGAAAGACGGGCGGAGCGCTTGAACCATGGTCCAGGAGTTGGCAGATACAGCGCTTTACCGCTGACCTACGGAACTTTTAATAGAAAAGATTCGGAAACAGTACTCCTGGTCACGTCTTAGTGGTACCATCCGTGACACTCCTCTCTCCTCCCCACAGCCCAGGAGCTACCACCCTCCCGACAGCCCCTCTCTTACAATTTCCTGATAATATCGTATTTTCACTTCCCACCTCCAAATCTACCTCTTCCTGACCGGTCTATAAACTGTATAAATCAAACCCTCCCTACCTCAATCCTTTCCCTAAGCTACCTTAAATTCTCTCCTCCCTCCCTACATCATCCCTCTCCTAACCACACTCTTCCTTCTCCCTTCACTCTCCGCCTCAATCCCTCCCACTCCCTTCCCTCCCCACCTTAATCACCTCTCCCATCTCTAGCCTCGATATTCTTCCTACACCCTCCCAACCTTTATTCAACTTGACACCCTTACTCTACCTTCACCTATTTCTTGCACACCCTCTCCACCAGTCCTTCCCCCTCCTTCCCTCCCCTCCACAAGTCCTTCCCCCTCCTTCCCTCCCCTCCCCTCCCCTCCACCAGTCCTTCCCCCCTCCTACCCTCCCCTCCATCAGTCCATCCCCCGTCCTGCCCTTCCTTCCACCAGTCCTTCCACCTCCTACCCTCCCTTCCACCAATCCTTCCCACCTCCAACCCTCCCCCACAACCAGTCCATACCACTCCCAGCCTCACCCTCCAGCTGTCCTTTCCCTCCCATCCTCCCCCTCCACCACTCCTTCCTCCTCCAAATCTCCCTCTCCCAATTTCACTTGCCCAGCTGCACAAGCCCTACAACTCCATCCCCAGCCTTCCCCTCCTCTGCCTATCTCACTTCCCTATCTCCACCAGCCCTGCCCCGCCCATCACCATCATATAAATACCCATTTCACTTCCACCCCCTCTCACATGTCTTCCCAATTTCACCTCCCTCTCTCTCTCTCTCTCTCTCTCTCTCTCTCTCTCTCTCTCTCTCTCTCTCTCTCTCTCTCTCTCTCTCTCTCTCTCTCTTTCTTTCTCTCTCTCTCTACGAGTAGTTCCTTTTCAGTCCCCAGTACTCCCCAACCCCAATCTTCCCCTCCTTATGACTCCTGCTGTAGCAGAGGCCAGGCCCCCTCAGGCTCCCTCAGGCTCCCTCAGGCTCCCTCAGGCTCCCTCAGACTTCCCCAGGCTCCCTCAGGCTCCCCAGGCTCCCCAGGTTCCCTCAGGCTCCCCAGGCTTCCCCAGGTTCCCCAGGCTCCCTCAAGCTCCCCAGGCTCCCCCAGGCGCCCTCAGGCTCCCCCAGGCTCCCTCAGGATCCCCCAGGCACCCTCAGGCTCCCCAGGCTCCCTCAGAGTGAGTACAGAGCACCACCGATGGAAGGGTTTCTGAAGCTTTCACCAGCCTCAGTGTGACGTGATCTGTGGAACACCGTGTGACGTACTCTGATGTCTAGTGACGTCCTTCCTCCCTGCTGTGTCTAGCGGCGTCCTTCCTCCCTGCTGTGTCTAGTGGCGTCCTTCCTCCCTGCTGTGTCTAGTGACGTCCTTCCTCCCTGCTGTGTCTAGCGGCGTCCTTCCTCCCTGCTGTGTCTAGTGGCGTCCTGCCTCCCTGCTGTGTCTAGTGACGTCCTGCCTCCCTGCTGTGTCTAGTGACGTCCTGCCTCCCTGCTGTGTCTAGTGGCGTCCTGCCTCCCTGCTGTGTCTAGTGACGTCCTGCCTCCCTGCTGTGTCTAGTGGCGTCCTGTCTCCCTGCTGTGTCTAGTGACGTCCTTCCTCCCTGCTGTGTCTAGTGGCGTCCTGCCTCCCTGCTGTGTCTAGTGACGTTCTTCCTCCCTGCTGTGTCTAGTGACGTCTATCTCCCTGCTGTGTCTAGTGTCGTCCAACCTCCCTGCTGTGTCTAGTGACGTCCTACCTCCCTGCTGTGTCTAGTGACGTCCTGCCTCCCTGCTGTGTCTAGTGACGTTCTTCCTCCCTGCTGTGTCTAGTGGCGTCCTGTCTCCCTGCAGTGTCTAGTGACGTCCTTCCTCCCTGCTGTGTCTAGTGACGTCTATCTCCCTGCTGTGTCTAGTGTCGTCCAACCTCCCTGCTGTGTCTAGTGACGTCCTGCCTCCCTGCTGTGTCTAGTGACGTCCTGCCTCCCTGCTGTGTCTAGTGACATTCTACCTCCCTGCTGTGTCTAGTGGCGTCCTGCCTCCCTGCTGTGTCTAGTGACGTCCTGCCTCCCTGCTGTGTCTAGTGACGTCCTGCCTCCCTGCTGTGTCTAGTGACGTCCTTCCTCCCTGCTGTGTCTAGTGGCGTCCTGCCTCCCTGCTGTGTCTAGTGACGTTCTTCCTCCCTGCTGTGTCTAGTGGCGTCCTGTCTCCCTGCTGTGTCTAGTGACGTCTATCTCCCTGCTGTGTCTAGTGTCGTCCAACCTCCCTGCTGTGTCTAGTGACGTCCTACCTCCCTGCTGTGTCTAGTGACGTCCTGCCTCCCTGCTGTGTCTAGTGACGTTCTACCTCCCTGCTGTGTCTAGTGACGTCCAACCTCCCTGCTGTGTCTAGTGGCGTCCTTCCTCCCTGCTGTGTCTAGTGACGTCCTGCCTCCCTGCTGTGTCTAGTGACGTCCTGCCTCCCTGCTGTGTCTAGTGACGTCCTGCCTCCCTGCTGTGTCTAGTGTCGTCCAACCTCCCTGCTGTGTCTAGTGACGTCCTGCCTCCTTGCTGTGTCTATTGACGTCCTGCCTCCCTGCTGTGTCTAGTGTCGTGCAACCTCCCTGCTGTGCCTAGTGACGTCCTGCCTCCCTGCTGTGTCTAATGGCGTCCTGCCTCCCTGCTGTGTCTAGTGACGTCCTATCTCCCTGCTGTGTCTAGTGTCGTCCAACCTCCCTGCTGTGTCTAGTGTCGTCCAACCTCCCTGCTGTGTCTAGTGACGTCCTATCTCCCTGCTGTGTCTAGTGACGTCCTATCTCCCTGCTGTGTCTAGTGACGTCCTATCTCCCTGCTGTGTCTAGTGACGTCCTATCTCCCTGCTGTGTCTAGTGGCGTCCAATCTCTCTGCTGTGTCTAGTGACGTCCTGCCTCCCTGCTGTATCTAGTGACGTCCTACCTCCCTACTGTGTCGAATGACGTCCTACCTCCTCCCTGCTGTGTCTAGTGACTTCCTACCTCCTCCCTGCTGTGTCTAATGACGTCCTACATCCTCCCTGCTGTGTCTAGTGACTTCCTACCTCCTCCCTGCTGTGTCTAGTGACTTCCAACCTCCTCCTTGCTGTGTCTAATGACGTCCTACCTCCTCCCTGCTGTGTCTAGTGACTTCCTACTTCCTTCCTGCTGTGTCTAGTGACTTCCTACTTCCTTCCTGCTGTGTCTAGTGACTTCCTACTACCTCCCTGCTGTGTCTAGTGACGTCCTACCTCCCTGCTGTGTCTAGTGGCGTCCTACCTCCCTGTTGTGTCTAGTGACGTCCTATCTCCCTGCTGTGTCTAGTGACGTCCTACCTCCCTGTTGTGTCTAGTGACGTCCTACCTCCCTGCTGTGTCTAGTGACGTCCTACCTCCCTGCTGTGTCTAGTGACGTCCTACCTCCCTGCTGTATCTAGTGACGTCCTACCTCCCTGCTGTGTCTAGTGACGTCCTACCTCCCTGTTGTGTCTAGTGACGTCCTACCTCCCTGCTGTGTCTAGTGACGTCCTACCTCCCTGCTGTATCTAGTGACGTCCTACCTCCCTGCTGTGTCTAGTGACGTCCTACCTCCCTGCTGTGTCTAGTGACGTCCTACCTCCCTGCTGTGTCTAGTGACGTCCTACCTCCCTGCTGTGTCTAGTGACGTCCTACCTCCCTGCTGTATCTTGTGACGTCCTACCTCCCTGCTGTGTCTAGTGACGTCCTACCTCCCTGCTGTGTCTAGTGACGTCCTACCTCCCTGCTGTGTCTAGTGACGTCCTACCTCCCTGCTGTGTCTAGTGACGTCCTACCTCCCTGCTGTATCTTGTGACGTCCTACCTCCCTGCTGTGTCTAGTGACGTCCTACCTCCCTGCTGTGTCTAGTGACGGCCTACCTCCCTGCTGTGTCTAGTGACGTCCTACCTCCCTGCTGTGTCTAGTGACGTCCTACCTCCCTGCTGTGTCTAGTGACGTCCTACCTCCCTGTTGTGTCTAGTGACGTCCTACCTCCCTGCTGTGTCTAGTGACGTCCTACCTCCCTGCTGTGTCTAGTGACGTCCTACCTCCCTGCTGTGTCTAGTGACGTCCTACCTCCCTTCTACTGAAACTGTTTATACTGAACAAAATGGCAGTAGCACGAGCACAGTGTTCCTTGGAAAAAAAATTAGATTTATTTGTATCCAGAGGTCTTAATCAAGTGCACACGCAGCTCCTCTCATCACACACACACACACACACACACACACACACACACACACACACACACACATTGTATTTTATGGCTGTATTATACATCCCATAAACATTCCGCAGTGGTAGTCAAAAGTTGCATCAGTGGTGCAGAAACAGTTATATTTTACTATTAACTAGTAACAGTTACCTATATATAAGAAGCATCAACTTATCAATGGTTCAAACTAATTGCCAAATTAATTTGGTGGTTATATTTTTTATCTACAGCAGGCGAGGTTGGGGTACTTGGCTATAATTTTTTGTTAATGTGTATTTTTTTTAGTGGGGGGGGGGAGATTAAATGTTCAGAAATGTCTTTGGTGTTTGTGAATGGTCTGGCCACAATTTTTTGATCATACATTTAGGTTCGTGGAGATACACTGTGTGAGGTGAAGGGCTGTTGATCCAGCGAATTAGATTCGCCCTTCCTTGGATCAAATCAGATTGCTCCCACTCCTCTATGTATTATCCTGAAGGGTTTAGCGCTTCCCCATAAAATAATAGTAATAATAAATGGCATTCATCACTCATGGGATCATACAGCATCTTAGGGAACGGGAGGCAATCAGGTTTGATCCAGGGAAGGGAAGATCAGGTCCATTTTCTTGAGTCATGACCCCCTCGTCGGCGTCAAGGAAACAAATGAATGTTAGGTAAGACACATATGAAACAGTTAGGTATCTTTATTTCGAAACGTTTCGCCTACACAGTAGGCTTCTTCAGTCGAGTACAGAAAAGTTGATAGAAGCAGAAGATACTTGAAGACGATGTAATCAGTCCATCACCCTTAAAGTTTTGAGGTGGTCAGTCCCTCAGTCTGGAGAAGAGCATTGTTCCGTTGTCTGAAACAATATGAAGACTGAGGAACTGACCACCTCAAAACTTTAAGGGTGATGGACTGATTACATCGTCTTCAAGTATCTTCTGCTTCTATCAACTTTTCTGTACTCGACTGAAGAAGCCTACTGTGTAGGCGAAACGTTTCAAAATAAAGATACCTAACTGTTGCATATGTGTCTTACCTAACAATCTGTCGGTATTTTATACCATTTTAATGTTCATTCTGTCAGACACTGCAACACAAGGGTATCTTGGTACAGACCATCTACTTCGACAACCTCTACTAGTGAGAACGGCTGGGTTTGAGAAGGACCTGCCCTCCCAAATCAACCTACGTCTCACCTCCTGGCACTATATAAGGCCCGATTCTGTCACTTCAACTTCATATTGTTTCAGACAACGGAACAATGCTCTTCTCCAGACTGAGGAACTGACCACCTCAAAACTTTAAGGGTGATGGACTGATTACATCGTCTTCAAGTATCTTCTGCTTCTATCAACTTTTCTGTACTCGACTGAAGAAGCCTACTGTGTAGGCGAAACGTTTCGAAATAAAGATACCTAACTGTTGCATATGTGTCTTACCTAACAATCTGTCTGTATTTTATACCATTTTAAAGAAACAAATGAACATGAGAAAAAATAAAGGAAACCCACTTGAAGATATATTTGGAACAGGAAATGAAGAATGTTTATTTTGACCCTTATCTGAGGTCTTCTTCAGTGGGTGACCGAGATATGCAACCCCTCATTTTCATTTCTTGTTTCGTTTATGTCTAAAAATGGTTTCGGCGTTCCTACTGACAAGTATTTATAACATTGTCAACATTGTCAACATTGTCAACGTTGTCAACGTTGTCAACATTGTCAACATTGTCAACATTGACAACATTGTCAACATTACACAGAGACGGGTTGGTAGGTAAGACACATAGGCAACAGTTAGGCAACTTTATTCCGAAACGTTTCGCCTACACAGTAGGCTTCTTCAGTCGAATACAGAAAGTAGGCAGGATAGTAGAGATGTGAAGACGATGTAATCAGTCCATCACCCTTGAAGTCGTAGAATTTTGAGGTTGTCAGTCCCTCAGCCTGGAGAAGTTCAGTTCCATAGTCAGGAACTATCTGAAGATCAGGCGACAGCGCGGAGACTTAAATACTGTCAGAAGGAGAGGTGCAGAGTAGTAGTAGTAGTAGTGAGAATGTAGCCACTGAGA
This sequence comes from Cherax quadricarinatus, assembly GCF_038502225.1. Taxonomy (NCBI): domain Eukaryota; kingdom Metazoa; phylum Arthropoda; class Malacostraca; order Decapoda; family Parastacidae; genus Cherax; species Cherax quadricarinatus. The sequence continues at coordinate 47,030,056 of NC_091304.1, forward strand.
GGTCAGGTCCCTCTCAGATCCAATAGTTCTCACTTGAAAGGGTTGTCCAAGGTGTTTTCTGTACCATGGCCTCTTGGTACAGAAAACACCTTGGACAACCCTTTCAAGTGAGAACTGTTGGATCTGAGAGGGACCTGACCTCTCAGTGGCTACATTCTCACTACTACTACTACTCTGCACCTCTCCTTCTGACAGTAGTTAAGTCTCCGCGCTGTCGCTTGATCTTCAGATAGTTCCTGACTATGGAACTGAACTTCTCCAGGCTGAGGGACTGACAACCTCAAAATTCTACGACTTCAAGGGTGATGGACTGATTACATCGTCTTCACATCTCTACTGATCCTGCCTACTTTCTGTATTCGACTGAAGAAGCCTACTGTGTAGGCGAAACGTTTCGGAATAAAGTTGCCTAACTGTTGCCTATGTGTCTTACCTACCAACCTGTCGGTATTGTATACCATTTTGATGTTCATTACACAGAGACACACGTATCAGAACAAGATTTTTAATAGACATCGTTACATTTTATGGAAACAGCAAAACGTTGTCTTTCAAATGAGCTGATATAGGTAACAGCTCTTACCTTGTAAATAAAGTTAAAGACCTTAACCTAAGCTTGTAAAACCCTGTGTAAAAAAAAAAAATAGGTAATTCTTCTGCTACACGTCTTCACCTTCATTCAGTGGCAGGTCTGTCAAGCTAACTTTAATGAATCTATGTCCGTCAATAGCGAGATTACAATACCGAGCGTCTCACGCCAAGAGAAAAGGCGAGGAAGACGTCGTCTCTGAAATCGTTGGAAAATACTCGCTCGTATAAGAGTCAAAGTGAGTTGCTGCCGTACTGGTGTTTTGAATCAATATGTTCTTCATGTTTAGAAATGTTATACTTCTGTTGTTGTAAGTTTATTAATACGGGAAAATAAGACACATGGGCATCTTTCTCGCCGAAACCTTTTACTTTTACAAGTCTTGTTCACCCGAGTACAGGCCAATATAACACTGTAGGCACTGTAGTATTCTTTATATTTCGGCAATAAAGATTTCTGAGTGGTACACTTGTCTTTTTCTTCAAGTTGTTATTGTAAAACGTCAATGAGAGTCGTTCAGTTTTGCCGGCATTATGGTACTGCAACACTGTGGTGTCTAAGGACTCGTAGGAAGGAGAGGCAGCCGATGGCACTGCTGTGTGTCACAGCAGCAGTGACCTCTGGCGTAACTGTGATGGACCCAGTGATGATTTGCAGGTATTTTATGCATCCCCTAGAAATGTGTTAACTAGATCTGAGTTACATCTAAGGCATAAATAAATTTGTCTTCTGCAGCAATGGGAGCCCCCGTGAATACCATTATAGTTAATTGGATGGACATTCCGAGGAGAGCTTTCACAATATAACAGGGAGGGAGGAAGGGGTATTCCTGGGAGACCTTTGATGTTTGTTTAGTGGTGAGTTGTGTAGTGGTGAGTTGTGTAGTGGTGAGTTGTATATACGTGTGTTGTGTAGTGCTGAGTTGTGGAGTAGTGAGTTGTGTAATGGTGAGCTGTGTAGTGTAGAGGTGAGTCGTGCAGTGGTGTGTTGTATAGTGGTGAGTTTTGTAGTGGTGAATTGTAGAGTAGTAAGTTGTGTAGTGGTGAGTTGTGGAGTAGTAAACTGTGTAGTGGTAAGTTGTGTAGTGATGAGTTGTGGAGTAGTGAGTTGTGTAGTTGTGAATTGTGTAATGTGTTGTGTAGAGGTGAATTTTGTAGTGGTGTGTTGTGTAGTGGTGTGTTGTGTAGTAGTAGTGAGTCGTGGACTAATGAGTTGTGTAGTAGTGAGTCGTAGAGTAGTGCGTAGTTAGTCATTGAACAACCTTCGTAGTTACAATTGTCTGCCTACTAGTGAACAAGAATTTACCAATACAAGCATATACACGCACCAATATCTACACACATGCTAATCCGTATATGCAAACACATTATAATACATTAGTATGCACAAAAAATATCATGCTCACACAGTCTCAAACTAATATGTACGCACACTGTGTGTACACACTGTACACACTGACTAATATGCATAGACTAATATGCAATCATTTTGCATCACCTCTGCAATAGGAGACAGTAAAAAGGAAGATAGCGAGCATTAGAATTTGTTGGTGGGGATCTTGAGGTGAATTGTCTGTTGTCTCCCCGGAGTCCACACCTCTCTCGCTGCTATCTCCCCGGGGCTCACACCTCGTTGGCTGTTGTCTCTCCGGAGCTCGCACCTCTCTCGCTGCTACCTCCCCGGGGCTCACACCTCGCTGGCTGTTGTCTCTCCGGAGCTCGCACCTCTCTCGCTGCTACCTCCCCGGGACTCACACCTCGCTGGCTGTTGTCTCTCCGGAGCTCGCACCTCTCTCGCTGCTACCGCCCCTGGGCTTGCATCTCGCTGGCTTCTACCCCGGTGATAGTGTGACTATATTGTTTGCGTGAGCACACACGCACCAGGCACACACACACACACACACACACACACACACACACACACACACACACACACACACACACACACACACACACACACACTACACACCTCAATAAGGATTCATTCAGGACTCTGTACAAAGTGTATGTCAGGCTCATACTGAGCATGCAGCACCAGTCTGAAACCCACCTAGTCAAGCACATCAAGAAATTAGAGAAAGTGTAGAGGTATGCAACGCGACTAGTCTCGGAGATAAGGGGCATGTCCTATGAGGAGAGGTTAAGGGAAATCGACCTGACTACACTGGAGAGAGAGGGGGAATATTACGAACACAGGTATAGCATAGTCTGTAGTCTGGTCGTATGAGGTTTAAAAGTGGAGCAAACTCATCAGTAGTATATAACTTGTATTTCCTTCACCAGATTTATATAAGTATGTACACCATATACAGAGGATGAATATTAAGTGTGCCACACGGTGCCAAAGATGGCAAAATCAGAAGCCAGAGAGAGTGCACCGTGTCAACCAGCAGCTGGGCAAGTCTCTCAATGCTGATTTAACAATAAAATGTAACATACTCTTAGCATGCCACAGGGGACATGATAACAACATATAAAATACTGAGACGAATTAACGAGGTGGACAGAGACAGGATGTTCCAGAGATGGGACACAGCAACAAGGGGTCACAGTTGGAAGTTGAAGACTCAGATAAGTCACAGTGATGTTATGAAGTATTTCTTCAGTCATAGTGATGTAGTGGAGGCAAGATCCATACATAGCTTTAAGAAGAGGCATGACAAAGCTCAGGGAGAAGGGTGAGGGTGGACCTAGTAGCGACCAGTGAAGACGTAAGCCCAGAAGCTGTGAATCGACCCCCTGCAACAGCAATTAGATGAGTACACTTAGATGCATACACGCACACCACAACAAGCCAAGTGTTATCGACAAGTCTTTGACAGCTACTAACTACTACCACAAACAAAAAATAAGATCTTTACATAAAAATAAAAAAAAAACACATTTATTTATGAGCAGTGAAAGACTAGCCACATATTTAATGAATTTAATAATAGCACAACCATAACTTGTCAACCAAGAGAACTAAACTTAGATACACAGATACCCTCAACCTGTTATAACAGAGAGAGCAATGCATGACCATCAGCTGTTTTTGCTGTTGCTGCCTGGATGCAGCTCACGAGAAATCTTGACCGATTTATCAGTTCTCTGTAGTCTAAGCAAATCTGAATCATGGATATTTCTTCAGTATTGTAAATGTGTCTCAAAGACCCTTCAACCCAGAGTTTATTCTACGTTGTCAGTCAGTGTTTCATTACAAAAAATAAGAAGAGTACTGATGCCAAAATTATCTTCCCCTCTGTTAGTTGTGTTTGACCTTATATAGCTACAAACAGCTTCTGCCAAACAATAGAGTTCTGCAGTATCCTGTTTAAAACTCCTTGCTTAAGGGGGCTGTAGGGCAATTTTCCGCGCGCGCTCACGGAAAAATCGAAAAAATATGGAAATTGAGTTATATATACTGAAAAATAGCTCAACTCTTTGGCAACACAATGGTACCAGAATGAATGTTCTACGACGTTTCTACAAGAAATTATAGCCATTTATATCAGGTATGGTGACGGCGATGTTGGTATCCTTACCTTTGTTGCTTTAGTTGGAGGATGGATTGCGAAAGCATCACCATTTCAAGCGTCTGCAACCCCACGCTTTCTGTTCCAAGCTGGAGGATAGGATGTTTAATATCTCCACCAGCTCTCCAATAACGTTACGTATAGAGACTGTGCGTCTTGTGCTTCTATGCGTCTTTTGAAATGATATATCTCAATATTTTCACGTTTTTTTTTTTTGTATTTCACGTTTTTTTTTTATATTTCTCAATATTTTCACTTTTTTTCAGGTGGGATGGGTCCTCGGAAGGGGTAGCAAGAGAGAAGAGGCGTCCCTCAAAAAATCCCTGTTAGGAGTTGTTGTGATGACCCGCCTCTAACTTTTAAACCATGATTGCAAGGCTAATTTGTCGTTCGCTATTAGTGAGGTAGCACCTAGTCCAGTGCTGTAATTTACACAGTTAAATTAAAGTAGGAATATAGGCGCAAGTCGCATAAATGCAGTCATTGTCGTATCTCTGTAGGCATACAACTTATCAGCACAAATGCCAGCTGGTCAGAGATTTTGAATAATGAAGTCACATTTAACATTTCATGGGGGACAGCCACTTAAAATCACATGGAATATAGGCACACAATAATTCTAGCATTAATTACGGGATCCTGATTTCTACAGTGAATATTCAGTGGCTCAGTCATTCCAGCCAAACGTGGTAATAACACTGCACCTATCTCCTTTACGTCCAAAGAATCTGCACATAGTAATCCTCAATGTGGTACTTAGTTCAACAAGCCACACCTTAACTAAGTCCCCTTATTACACATAAGTACTCCAAGCAAGACGGTATTACATTGACGGTGTTAGGAACTGCACAAATATCTTAAATACTCACATTGTACTAATCATGTCCTAGGTTCGGCTGTGTGTTCACCATGATGTGGAGACCGTGTTGAGATATAAACCTAAATACATAAATAAGTCTACACACACTGTTAAGTATACAGAAGTATAATACAGGCCTGTCGTGATAGGTCGCTCCAACTTTATAAGCTAGATACGGGATGGCTGGTATTTAGCGTGGATTTTGATTGATGGTATATAATTAATAATTAATTGTCAGTCAGGTAAAGACCTTTTCTCCACATATATATCTTGTATGTTATGTGTCTTATATTTTAACCCCTTAATGTGCTCCATTCATTATACACCCTTCATACTATGTTACTCTCGCATATCATGTGAGTCATGTTTTATTCATCTCATACGTTATGGCCTCCATTCATTGTGTCCCATACGTTATACGCTCCGTAAGTTATGCGCTATCGTTGCTGGTGATTGAACACGTCTGATCTAATTTATGCTGCATGTTATCGTCGTCGCTGAAGACGGCGCTCTAACATGCTCCTCTCGTGTTCTTGGGAATATAATGGGAGAGGAGGAGTAGGAGTAGGAATAAAAATAGAGGGAGTAAGCACTGGAGTACACGTCGTAGTGATGGTGGGGGGAGGGGGAGTGTAGGGATGATGTCCGAAGCTCATGTTATAGGCAAAGGCTTGTTGGGTAAAATTCTCAGGCAGTGCAACATGCGACTGGGTAATATACAGAAATATCTGGCTAATAGCCAAGAAGCCACTCGTAACTCAGTGATCAGAGCCTTCGACTCTCAACCGACAGATCCTGGGAGCGATGCCCAGGTAGAGCGGAACGTTTAGGTAGCTGGTTGCTTATAATTTCTAAGCCCAAGCTTCGACATAAGCTAAGCTTCGACTGCTAAAAAAACTTCTAAAGATGTCTCACTTTCTGTAAAGATGAATTTACCGTAAGAAAACAATAGTAAATATTATTATTATTATTATTATTATTATTATTATTATTATTATTATTATTATTATTATTATTATTATTATTATTATTATTATTAAGGTTACTGTTAAGCAGGTGTCGATAATTCAAGTTGTACATAAAAGGGATGTTGGTGGTGGTAAGGCAAGTGTTAATGGTTACAATAATAAACTGGTGGAGAAAATAATAAAATAGTTGGCTGTGAAAATAAAAAAAAGTGGTGAAGATAACAAATTGGTTGATGGTGAAAGTAATAAATTGGTTGGTAATGAAAATAAAAATAAAACTTTTAATAACAGTGGTGGAAATGTAAGCGACGTGGTGGTGGTGGTGTAATGCAGAGGTGGCTTGCATTGGATGATGGATGAGGGTGATGGTGGGTGAACACGATAAACCAGCTGTAGCAGCTCAGGTCGTGATGATAACAGTAGCATCGAAGGTGTGATCTTGAAGGCTCGCTGAGTTTGCACATCGTATTATTGGTGTGAATTGTGCCTGCTTACTAGCGTAATAAATCACTCTAAGATAACTTACTTGTTCTCCCCCATGCAAGACTTGACCATTATCTGCTGAGGTGAATGTTGCTGTTACTGAGTTTAAGAAAGAGTAGGATGAGGGCAGAAAATGCTCATATGCCGTAAATCTGAAGCATGGTTAAGGATGCGTCTCTTAGCGTAAGTTAGTTTATTTTAAGTTATGACTGATATTATCAGAATGTATCGTAAGTAACATTTGGAACAAATTCACTGAGATTTGATCTATTTCTAATGTGTTATTCTTAGCTCTGACTTTTCAAAGGACACTTGTCTGTATACAAAATATTTAAATAAATAAGCCACGTGGCTTGTCTTGCATTAAGATTGCCTGTATGCAATTGTACTGTGTGCATATATATATATATATATATATATATATATATATATATATATATATATATATATATATATATATATATATATATATATATATATTAAAGAAATATACACAGTATGTTGTTTTATTCAATTGTGGTTTCATATTCCATATACACAGCTGATAATCTGTGAGTGGAGAATCGAGCTAGCAAGGGGCAGAGGCCAAATACTCTGAATCTTTGTGAGATAATGAGAGGTGCTTTGCTGAAGAGTGATCGCGAATCGTTGATGGAGACGATCTAGGAAACGGATATTACTTACGTAACCCGCACCTAGGAGAGAGATGCTTATGACAACGTTTCGGTCCAACTTGGACCATTTACAAGTCATATTTTAAATGTGACTTGTAAATGGTCCAGGTCGGACTGTAACGTCATAAGCTTCTCTCTCTTATGTGCGGGTTATTGGTGTATTGTTCCAGTTATGACGTTGTAATTTTTTTTTCTCTAAAAACGGATACCTAGTCCAAATAATCTTAGATTACTAACCGCCTGAGTTAATAATCCAGACTGTTTATCTTCATTATTACTGTAACCAATTTCAACATATAAGGAATCATGTGTGTGTCCCATAATCCAAACTGGCCTAAACATTAATAAGTATTTTGGTTAGGTAAGGTTCGTCAGGAAACAGATGAACGGTAATAGACGCGGGTTTATTACCATACTAAACGCACTGAAAGTTAACATCCAGGTTCAGATACTTCTAACAATAGGTTGTCCGTTACGTTTGTCATCCTTAAAGACAAGCCTTCACTGTAGACGCTTTATTTGTCCTTACGTAGTGTGTCTGCTACGTTATTCTTCTCCAGCCGGAATCAGAGGACGGACGTTCAGGCTTCCACCTCTCCTGCAGAATAATCTCCATTACTTTAGCACTTTACGAAACACTATCTGCTAAATTATTCATGTCACTGGAGTGATCTTTAGTATACATTCGTGTTTGCCCATGCTTTAGTTAAGGCTGTGATGCTGGGATTAAATCACGGAACGGATAGGGTTTGAACACAGGGCAAGTGAGTCCTACAACTCGTGAGTCGTGCTGGAATTATTAAAATGTGTTTATGCAGAACAACCACTGTGAAAAAATAGTGAAATTCCAAGCGCTTTCGTGACTTCTCGCATTATCAATGTGAGAAGTCACGAAAGCGCTTGGAATTTCATCATTTTTCACAGTGGTTGTTCTGCTTGTTGTGATATCACCTGTTTACTGAACTCTTATTGCATAAAACGTGTTTATATATTAAGTTTTACCCTCACATTTCAGACAATGATATAGAAAAAATTCGTATTTCCCTTCAATCGAGTAACTCGGCTGACCTTAAGAAACTGATGTTATGGCCCAGGCTGACTGCTGGGTCGTGTCTGTGCTACTCTGCCCAATGGGGGACAGAGAGAGAGAGAGAGAGAGAGAGAGAGAGAGAGAGAGAGAGAGAGAGAGGAGATGGGTGAGGGACTGCGGGCACTGACTCTCAGCCTTAACCAGGAGAGTGACAGGATAACTGCAAGATTTACTAGCTGGCAGAGATAGGCAGTATTATTCTTCTGTCAACAACAACAGGCACTGATGATCCTCACAGATCTCTAATCAGTGAGGTCTCAATTCTACGTCGACCTCTCCACTGTGTTCATGAACAGCGTGTGCGCACGCGTGCGTCCGTGCGTACCAGACCACCCATGTGTGGGTAGAGCATTCGGATGCTTGTGCATGTACGTGCCCATTATGACCTTGTATATTTTAGACGCTCAGCATGCTTGTGAGGTCGTGTCTAAATATTTGCGCATGTGTGCATGTCCGCGTGTACGTTGTTACATGCGGACGTGCGTTTTTTCGTAATCCTCATTCTAACACATACAGCACTTCGATTTTATTTCATCGTTATTTCGTATATTAACGCAATATTTTGAGATTTTGTTCTCAGCATGTAAAGTTGTTTGTGGTTAATATTTTTGCTTATTGGCGTATATTAAAGTTTATTGTTAGTGTCTAAGGAAAAGACTAACTTACTGTAGGTGACTCACGAAATCGTAATGACACGATTGCAAATAAGCCATACCACGGGTGGTTACCTGGTTACCTGGAGGTTATTCCGGGATCAACGCCCCCGCGGCCCGGTCCATGACCAGGCCTCCCGATGGATCAGGGCCGGATCAACTAGGCTGTTACTGCTGGCCGCACGCAGTCCAACGTGCGAGCCACAGCCCGGCTGATCCGGCACTGACTTTAGGTATCTGTCCAGCTCTCTCTTGAAGGCAGCCAGGGGCTTATTGGCAATTCCCCTAATGCTTGATGGGAGGCTGTTGAACAGTTTTGGGCCCCGGACACTTATGGTGTTTTCCCTTAGTGTACCAATGGCGCCCCTACTTTTTATTGGGGGCATTTTTGCATCGCATGCCCAGTCTTTTACTTTCGTAGTGAGTGATTTCTGTGTGCAGATTTGGGTGGGGTTAGAACCCGCGATCAGAGAGTCACAAAACTCCAGACCGACGCGTTAGCCACTGGACCAGCTAGCTACAGCTGTTCCAGTGGCTAACACGTCGGTCTGGAGTTTTGTGACTCTCTGATCGCAGGTTTTAACCTTACCCGTGGTATGGTTTATTGTAGGTGATTTATGTATGAGTGTCTGATGTACGTCTTCCTATTTCCGTTCTCTACGGGTGCCGTCTGATATATATTTTTTTTCCACTTACTATTTTTCAACTATATTTTGGGGTTCCTTTAAGTGGGTGCCAGACTTCTATTTTTCCAAATCAAAAATTTTCCATTACAACTTAAACGTATCATTCGACTGGCTTCAAATTTTGAGCGCTGGTGTATCGTAGTTAGAGAAAGTTCATGGCATCTGCTGGTGCCCTCTGCTCAGTGTTATACAATCCTGGCCCATTCTTGGGTTTTCTTTTTGTGTGATAACTTGAGAAAGCCTTTGACCGAAAGAGACCAACTTCAGCCTGTCGGCTGAAGTTGGTCTCTATCGGTCAGAGGGAGAAACGGAGCTGCTAACGAGCCATTGCATGTGGGAAGGGCCATGGCTTGGACCGAGGAAGTTTCACCCTTATACTAGTTGGTCAAGAGTGAATCCGCCCAGTCACTCTTACCTGCAGCATCTACCTGGGGAAAAAATGCTACGTCGAGTCTTGAAGATGCCTTACCTTAGACTGTGTGCTTCCATACCTATAATTCGGATGTCTTGATGATTAGTTTGAATATCGATGGCTGCCCTGGAGTCAGCTTACCTCCGTGTTTCATTGTTTCGAGAAAGGGAGCATTAGACTGTAGAAGACTGCCATGAGGACTATGATAATTCTCTGGCGTAGGATATTGTTAATTCAGGTGTATGGTTAGTCTGTGCCTTCTCAAGGCTTGTGAGTTATTCTTATGTCTCTTGTTATAGACATTCATAGATTTCTAATTTAATTTTCATTTATCTGAAAGTAGATGTCCACGTTCATATTTGCAAAAAAGTACTCAAAAATTCGAGGAGAAAAAGTCACAATACCATATTTAATTTAACACATATATAATTTAATTTTTCAGTATATATTTTCCCTAAGGAATGTGGATAAATGGTTCAGAGAAACGACAAGTTGAAAAATTTAGACACATGTGCAATACTTAGGTATCTTATCAAGATTGATGGATTAATTAAATCGACTCCAGGTTAAGGGACTGATTACCTCACTCTGTTCTTCTTTGTATCGGACTGATGAAGCCACTGTGTGGCTAAATGTTTCCATGTGTTGCAAATGTGTCTAATTTATTTTCCCTAAGGAGGAACGAAGACTTCTGGTCCCTGACAGTGTCTAACATTGCACCTTTTTTGTGTATGTAAAATATCTGGTTTAGAGAGTTGCTCAACGCGATTATAAGAAGCAAAAATAATTATTGTATTTAGACATGACAGTAAGGAATGATCTTCCTCCGCTTTCACTTTTCTCCTTGTGGGAGATTCCTTCACGCTGGTGAGGGGCTCTTCATCCATGGAAATGGATTTGACCTCCCGTTCCATAGACTGAAGTCGATTGACTCCCATCCCTCCAAGCCCCTCGCCCCTAGCCCACACAGGTTAAACGCTCCCCCCCCCTTTTTTGTAATAATGATGATGGGTGGTGGGTGAGTAGAAGGGATAGAGGATGGAAACACCAGGAGAGCCGTAATAATGAAAGACGCAATTGTGAAGCTAGCGGAAGAGAAGATGGAGGGATGATGGATGACAGACATAAAAAGAACTAGAAGGATAAGATAAAGGGTCAAGAAGATTGGGTAAGGGAAACAGGGAGTGAGTACTATGAGGAGTGAGGAAGATAGGGGGTGAGGAATATAGGGGGTGAGGAAGATACGGGGTGAGGGAAGACAGTGGTCAGGATAACAGTAGTCAGGAAGACACTGGCCAGGTAGACAGGTTAGAAAAATAGAGTGAGGAAGATGGGAGGTTAGAAAGAAAGGGAAAAATCTCAGGAAGGTAGACAAGGAAGACGGGGAACTCAAAAAGATGGAGCCAGAAAAAGACAGGACTCAGGAAGAGAGTAAAGAGGTGTCCAGAAAGAGACGAAATGGCCAATAAGACAGAGAGAGAGAGGGGGGGGGGTGAAAGGGGTGAAGGAAAAAGGGGAGTTGTAGAAGGATGGAGGTGGAGACTAAGAAAGGAAAATAGGTGAAGGCAGGCAGGAGGAGGAGGAGGAGGAGGGCGGGGCACAGCTGCCTTCAGCATTACACGTTAACACTGTGTTTTTAGCACAAGGTCGAGACGGGATGAACCAGCGGGTACTGAATTGTATTTCTCTCTCTCTCTTTCTCTCTCTCTCTCTCTCTCTCTGCAGGAAAAATAGATACCATTAAAAATAGCATTTTATGCAGGAATAAATTAATGTAAATAAAGATATATAAATGATCATTTCCGCATCAACTTTTGCTCAAATGATCATAATAAAATATTTTTATGGGGATCCTGAACAACCGCATGAAACCTGTAAACTGCATGAAGCCTGTGCTTGAAACTTGTGTTTGAAGCCTACGAAACAACGGCGTGGTTCCTGTGAACGGTGTTAACGAATCCGCGTTCCACATTCGTAACCTAACGACAACAAGTGTGTGTAGAAGAGTCGCAGTGCTGGAAGTGAGGTGCCCGATGAGAAACATAAGCAACACCTGGGTATCCTTATTGTGGGCACGTTTCGCCGGCCAGTGGCTTCCTCAGTCCGGTACAGAGATGCATGGTGGAAAAAATGAATTGGAAGTTGAGGTAATCAGTCTCTCAGCCATGAGCCGATGTGCTCAGGCCATCAACTTTGATCAAGATTGATGGAATAAACACATTGACTCCTGTCTGAAGGACAGATTACCTAAATCTCTTTCTCATCTTCCACCTTTCATCTCCGTACCGACTGAGGAAGCCATTTCTTGGAGAAATGTTTTCACAATTAAGGTACCCAAGAGTTGCACTAGTGTCTCGTTAATCAGCTCGTCGGTTCTCTAAACCATTTATATTCCAGGGAGGAAAGATGTATCTTTCTGAATTCAAGCTATTCTGATTATCCCCCCCCCCCCAAAAAAAAATCTGTATTTATAAACAAAAATGGTATAGCAACACAATAATAGCTGGCGAAATGACAGCTGGCAAAAAATGACAGCTGGCAAAAAAGTGACAGCTGGCAAAAATGACAACTGGAAAAAGCAATTGCTGACAAAATAATAATGGCTTGCCAAATGGCAAGTTGACAAAATGGCTGGAAGACCAAAAAATGGCCAGTCAAAAATGTTCACCTGACCGAAATGTTTTATCAGATAAAAATGGTCACTTGGCCACAATGATCGCCTGACCACAACGTATTAATAATTATTATTATTATTATTCATGGAAAAGCGCTAAACCCGTAGGTATCGTATATGGAGATAATGGGAGGCAATTAAATTTGATCCAAGGAAATGGAGAGTATGACCAATATCGCGGACGAAAAGTCCCGGATAAATAACAATTAAGTTTCTCAACTCGTATTTGAAAAGTGTGTTACAAGTTTTTTTTTCTTTTTTTTTTTTTTTTAGTCTGGTAACTGCATTCACATTTTGTTCAACATAAATTATAGACGAAACTAGAATGATTTGTGACGTGACTTGATGAACGGTTTCTGTGTGACATGACTAAAGGGACGAATCATGTATGACTTAAATTAAGGACTTTTTTTTTTTCCTTTATGACGTGACTTAGGGTACTGGCTTGTAGTCGCCTGGTTTAGTAAGTGACTTTTAGTGACTGGGAGAAGTAGACCACTGTGACTTGACTCTGTGAACTGGTATTTAGCGGCATTCTTTCGGGGGACCGGCCTTCACGGTGATTTGCATATTGTGTACTTTAGGACATGCAGACCAGCCAGAGTAAGCAGAAAGATAGGCCAAGGTCTTGAAGTCTTCCTCCTCCAGCATCTTCATCCGGGCGACACCCAGCAGCTGTCGCACAGAGTGGGCGTGGTAGGTGTGTCTGAGACTGGGCGTGGTGGGCGTTTGAGAGAGTGGGCGGGGAGGAGGGGGTAGTGGTGTACAAGTCACATCAGTAGAGTGGGAGGTGTTGGGTGGATCTACTGGTCGTTGTATCTGAGTGGGAGAAATGCCCAAATATTAAGATGAATACGTAGACTGGGAAGGAGAAGGTACAAAGATGGAAGTACCTTCGATTATTATGATTATTATAATCAGGGGGGAGCACTAAACCCAGAGGATTATACAGTGCATGTGCGGCGGGGATGGAAGGTATTGAGGCTCAGTTCAGGGAACTGGAACACAGATCCAATTCCCTTGATCAAGAGCCCCTCACCAGCATCAAGGAACTTCCCTTGAGTGGAAAGTACCTTGGAGATAGAAGTGCTAGTAGGAGCGTGGGTAAGAGAGTACAAGGCTGGGTATCGGGGCAAGTGTAGGGGCAGGGATCGAATAAGAAGTGATGAACAAGAAGGTATCCATGACTATGTATTGGCACAAACAGAGAGAGTGAAAAGCAGCTGAGAAGAGAGACGAGGTAGAGAATAATTGTTGTGTGTGTGTGTGTGTGTGTGTGTATTAACAAGAGCGATATTTGAAGAAAAGCAAAAATCGTGCACGACAGGCAAATTTGGAGGGTAAGAGGCAGGGGAAGAAGCGTGAAGAGAGTGATTGGAGCTCAACGGGTAAAGTTAAATACACAGCAAGATGTAAAAAAAAGGGGGAACTAGTCAGACACGGAGGGTCAAACCAACATCAGGGTATTGGCACTGAGTTGACGCAAGGTACAACACACACGGTAAAAGTCGAGACAGTGAGCGATCGGTGAGGAGAAGAAGAGTTACCCTGAGGCTCTTCCCATCTGTGGTGAGTGGAAGACAAAATGCCACAAGTAATACAAAGACATGGCAGCGCGAGTCATTATTAGGCAACGTTTCGTTCTCTTTCGAACGATGCATCGTCCGATGAAGGCTTGTTCTAAGTGTTTGTATTACTCTTCTCCCATTTGTCATGGATCTGCAGATACAAGCAAGGCTACGGACTGAATGAACCTTTCCTGGGCTGTGTTTTTATTGGACACCTCTTGCAAGATTTCCCACATGTTTACTCTCTAGTGTCCAGCTTCCTCACACGCACTGCTATTCGTCTTTTTTGCCTTTCAAGTATTCTTCGGGGATTAGTGTTGGAATTCCTGGATTTAGTTTACAAGATAAGAGCTGTTATATTAACTGAGCTCATTTTACTGTCTGACTTTAACTTGTGATATCATAATTATATCACTTTAGGTAATATTACTAATATGCAGATAGGAAATAATACAAAGTTAAAGCCATATGTGGGCCAAAGTGTATATTTACTCAGCTGAACTGATTTCTCTGGCCATATACTGTGAGTATCTGTTCCAAATTCAAGTCAGCCCATGACTGTATGTTGACTGATGGAGTGATACCCTTGAGAAGTGTAGATTAGAGTGAAATATCTGCTGGCTGCTCGTTCTTCGGTAAAATCATGGAGAATTCTGTCTCTTCACGATGGGCGAGGTAGGGGCGCCTTTAATGAATTTTCTTGTGATTAATAAAAAGTCAACGAACATCTCGCTGGTACATCAGATCTGAGGAGATGGGTTTAACCTCTTCGGGTCAAGGCATGATGCGCCTTGTGGGATACTCCTCTATGTGCAGAAGTCGCAGATAAGGCGGTGTAGGCCAATTATGAGTGGTGCATATTCAAGGTGCGAGCAAGTTTTTGTCCCTGAAAGTAGATGTGTTTTAACGTACAAGTTGCTTGGCTGCCTGACCTGCAGAATTCCCTCTCGTGATTCTTCATAGCCATTGCAGTTATTTCACCTCTACGACGTGAATTTCATCGGTAAGAGATAAATCTTTTTAATTCTCGCTCTAGTCAAGCCATGCTGTCTCAAGACACCATCATCATTATCAATATTTTCTCAAGCAAATATAATCTGTCGTCGATTATCTCGGCAGCTATATCTGCGCACGTTACTGAATGTAGTGCCTGAGGACAGTGCACATCTCTTGCGTAAGTGAAAGCTAGAGTGTAGTTTGAATAGTCGCTGAATTCTGAGGTGAAGTATAGCAGCCCTAATTGTCTGTGAATGGCTTTGTGTGTGTGTGTGTGTGTGTGTGTGTGTGTGTGTGTGTGTGTGTGTGTGTGTGTGTGTGTGTGTGTATGCATGTATGTATGTATGTATGTGTGTGTGTGTGTGTGTGTGTGTGTGTGTGTGTGTGTGTGTGAGTGTATGTGTGTGTGTGTGTGTGTGTGTGTGTGTGTGTGTGTGTGTGTGTGTGTGTGTGTGTGACTGGCTGACTGACTGACTATAGGTGTGAGCGTATACTTAACCTAATTGTGTTTGCGAGAATTGAGCCCCAGCTGCTGGGCCCCGCCTCTTAACCCTTAATGGACCGCTGGAGGTGCCTCACCAACCCAATGTGGTTCTCATATATACATTAGAGTCCGTGTATGGACTTTGACTCCACTAATTCGTCTCCAAATGCACTCAGCACTTTCACGCTCAAGAAATTCACTCTTATTCGGGTGTTCGGAGGAGTGTCTCATCATTCTGGTTCGTGTGGGACTGTAGGTGAGATTGTGTATACATGTGACTTCATTTGTGTGTATGTGTGTTTGAGTAGGATAATTCGTAAAGTTACTAAGTGTAACAACAATAGTGAGTGGCTGTAACGGTAACTGTATGTTGAATACGGGAAAGAAAGTGCGTGAAGGAATAAAAGTTTCTTTAAGTGTCACTAGTGAAGATAAATGAGTGGGAATATATACAGGCGTGGGGAGTTGGAGGAGGTGTCTGGGTCAGGTGTTCTCAGAGTTGTGTGTGATGGGGACGTGGTTACGTGCGTGTAGGTAGTTTTATTACCTGTTTGTGTTTACATATTTGCAGTTTTAGGAACAGAGCTATGCTAGTGGTATCACTTCTTGAGTGACCTAATCTAAGTGGTTTATACGGTGTGGCTTGAATTCCCCACTATTTAGATTTCTGACTGTAGTTCAAAGGTCTAAACGATCGTGTAATATTTATATTCAGATTTTTTCCTTTCCGGTGTTAGGAGTTACTTTTATTTTAGTTTGTTCTCTGGTGTGCTATGCATAGTCCCTACCTTAAGTTCTTTTCATCCGCCTAAGTTAAACTTTAGCAGCCAAGTCTTGGACTGCTACTCCACTATGTCTAAGTATTCTGTCTTTTTGTCTCAGTTCTGGTAAATCATTTGAACATATCAGGAATAGTTTAGGTCCCACTATTTTCGTTATTTTCTCGTCAATGGAATACCTTTCATGTCACTATTACATGTGTCTTCAGATTATGAATGAGTCTCTGGCAGAACACCGTATCAATGGTCGTCTGAATTCACAGAAAAATGCAACTTGCTCGCCCTTACATCTTCTACGATCTGTCAGTCCAACTAAATTCAAATTGAAGAATTGAGACACTTATGCAACACATGGGAATCTTTATTGAAGAAACGCTTCGCCACACAGTGGCTTCATCAGTCCAATACAAAGTAGAAATGGGTAAGGAGAGGAGAAGTTTGAGGTAATCAGTCCCTCAACCTGGAATCGATGTGTTCAGTCCATCACTCTTGTAGGGAATCATTCTCCTTACCCATTTCTACTTTGTATTGGACTGATGAAGCCACTGTGTGGCTACACGTTTCTTCAATAAAGATTCCCATGTGTTGCATAAGTGTCTCAATTCTTCAACTTGTCGGTTTTCTAAACCATTCATCACATAAATTCAGATTGATATGATTTCACATCTCGGAATCAGTGCTGATTTCCCCTTTAAAAATATCATTCACCACAAGTAATCTACTAGCTATTCCAAAGTTATATTTAACAATCACTTAACATATTTATAAGACCGGTTTCTAGTTAGTGTTGCTTTTCCCTGCATCAGCACTAGTGCTGGTGTCTTAAAGTGCTCCTTAGCTTTTGAGTGGCCAGATTTTTTGAAGTGTTACAGCAGTTTTTCTTTTACTCTTTTGGCTTTTTCTTGCTCAGTATGGTTCATAATTTTTCCCCTTTACATTCTATTATTTTAATCCACTCCTTTGTAAGCACCTCACTGACTCTTCTATGCAGTAAAGTACACACACACACACACACACACACACACACACACACACACACACACACACACACACACACACACACACACACACACACACATCCCTCCTACAGATATCAAAATCTGCTATTTCTAGTAGTGTTTCCTTTCTTCACTATCATTGCATGTTCCTACCTTTCATTTTCCTTCTTCTGCATAACAGAAGCTTCGCTTCTTTCACTGTTTTTGTTGTTAAGTCGCTTGCAAACAGTCACTTTTCATCTCTCCTAAAATATGTATATCATTTCTTCCACTGCGGTTCATTTCTCTGTTATATCATCCTTTATGTTCTGCGTTTTGTCGATGCTCTTTTATTTATTATTACATCTCTGTACCACTGATTAAACTTCTCGCAACCCATCCACCATTTTTCTCTTAGTCATAAATCAGCGGAAATCGAAATAAACATTACGATATATATATATATATATATATATATATATATATATATATATATATATATATATATATAAAGCACTGCATAACTTGTTCCAAGGTTCGTAGGTTCGAGTCTCCTTCGGCCAAAGATCAGTGTTTGTGTATATTTTGCCTGCTCTTGCGAATTCCTTGCAGATATATATATATATATATATATATATATATATATATATATATATATATATATATATATATATATATATATATATATATATATATAATATAATGTAATATTAAATATTTTTAAATCAACCCATGATCCACACACAGCCCAGATCTAATTTAAACCGTCCACAGAGAGGAAAGATACCAATTTCCTAAAATATACAAGCACATTAAGTTGAAGCATGTAAGATTTGAAGTTTATCAGATAAGAAACTCGGAAATTATCAGATGAAGAGCAGTATTTATTTTTTTTAATTTCTTAAACAAAGAGAATTTGAACCTATACAGGCCGAAATCAATCCATTTTTTCTGTCGGTACGAGTGCTCAGCTTTTCAGAAAATATGTCCTTAATAGGTTTGAAGCTGATCAGCAGACTCATTCACTAGTTATCACATGAGAATTAAATGCATAAGTATTAATAAAATGAGAAAATTAAAATTTACACAGCTTAACGTGAGTGAGAAGCTGTGTTTAAAAAATCCCACCATTGTTAAAAGTTTGAAGCTGATCGGGAAAGGCGTTCTCCAGTAACTGATCTGATCCCAAGTGTTTCACCTTTTTTCGGTAAAACTTCAATTTTGTTTTCCTATTCGAGGTAAACTCACGGATTATCATCATTCTTATAGATGCATCGTCAATAATATTATGAAACCAGTCAGGAACAAATTTTTTAGTTATTATATATTAAATAAATTTTAGTATTTATTCGAAAAAGGTTGGCAAATTTGGACTTTTACCATCCTATAGTAGCGTAAATCTTGCGTTCAGGAAACCACACCAGTTGAGAAAATTTGAAGCCGATCAGATTGAGTCATTCTTAAGCAATAGAGCGAATTCCAAAGATTCCAAATTTGTTACTCTGTTTTACTACATTAACAAATTTCTGGATATTTGAAGCTAAACCACCGAGGGTTTTTAAAGGTATCTGAACCATCCCAGAATACTTGAAATGGATTTAACAACTTTGGTCATAAGGTATTTGAACATGCTAATTTTTCCAAGAATTTTCTTCACTTTACTATACACAAGTGTTCAAAATTAGAAGCCAATTGGATGAAGCGTTCTCGAGTTATAAGCAAAATAAAATAAAAAGTTGAAGGAAGGGAAAAAGGAGAGAAAATTTAGGCAACTTCTTAAAAGTATCCCTTTGGGGATACCTAGTAATAATATCAGTAATAATATAATTAATATTTTATATTAATGATAGCTCACATCCACCTGAGGCGCCTGCTTGCAGGTGCTCCTGCTCTTCTCTGTGTGATTTGTGGCTTGAATCAACTATCTTGTTTGTCTGATGTTTGTCAGAGATCCTGTAGGGACCTCGGGGAAACTTTTAGGAAAGACTTTTAATGTTAGTAATTCAGTTTCGTTTATAAGTGATGCGAGTTATTCAACTTTGTGATGGTGTTCTATTTTGCCTGCTTGTTATTGTTGCTATTTAAAAAGAAGACAATTGTTTTGGTTTGAACTTTTGTAGTTTCATACAACTTTGTATTGTTAGAGGTGCTGATTGACCTCATTTGACCTTACAGTTTCTTTTGTATATATGACACGTTGATGCTGATTACGAGACCCGTATTTTGCGGACTCATCTTTATCTCATTCTTGTAGATGCCTTGACATGTTAATTGAAGAAGATTCCTACTGTAGTTTCTGCTATGTTATCCCTGCATGTCTCTCTTCTCCATTGTGGGACCAAGTTATCCACATCTTGTTATAGTTGAAATTTTAAATGACCAAAAGTTTGATGCTGGATCGAGTTATGCATTGTACTACAGAGCTTTATCCATTTTTCCCCCCTGTTGTTGTGTGGTGGGTTGTATATTATTGACACTAAACTTGGGACAAAAAAAAAAAAAAACACTAAGTTTCTTCTATATAGTATGCGATTTCTTCATAGTTCTGGTTTACCATATAACCAATATTAATTTGATTTCTTATCATTGGTGTCACTCTTCTTTCCTGTTCTTTAGATCCCTCAATATGTGGTGTTCCTCTAGGAGAATCACATTCGTCATTAATGCCACAAGTTTAGTGTCTGTTTTGGTTCCCATACAATTTTTATTCATTATTTTTGTTTTCATTGCATCTGGTTTTCTTTGCAACTATGTGGTACATCACCCTAACCTTCCTAGTGCCTTTTGTTTGGATTGGGTGGAGTTCTAGGTCGGTTGGCTTCTGTCTCAGGACTCATGTGAAGGGAAACGATGTCCTGATAGATTCGTACAATGAAGTTTGTTTTTGTGACTTTCACTAGTGAGGACTGGGGGAATATGGTGACTGGCGATGTTGTTGGTGGTAAATGTTAGCCGTCTTGGAGACGAAAGTGTACCTGATAGTAGCTTCGGTGTCTTTGTTGGTGGGGGGAATTGTTGGGGCGGCGGCTGTGGAGGAGGAAGTCCTGGAGCGCCCCAACCACCACCACCACCACCACCAAAACAACGTACCATAAAGAGTGAGAAGAGTTACTGGTTGCCCGAGCATCCTGGTTCTTGAGCCACCGACGGGGCTACCAGGCGGATCTTCTACCTTTGCGCAAGACACAGATCACGCGATTAATACCCACAGGTGGTCTTTACACATCGTCTGCGTCAATAAAAGTATTGCATCGCGCTGCTCTGTGTTGTGTGGTCAAGTGAATAAGAGGATCATTAGAGAAATATAGTTAATGAATTTGTCTAGAGGGGCCCCGAGGGATTCAAATCAGGATGTCTACAATGCGGATATCTCTGCGGGCGTGGGTGGGTGTGGGCGCACGTGGGGGCGTGGGTGTTGACTGAATGATTGAAGAGACTAAGTTGCAACTAGATGATTGATGCTCACACCTGCAAGGCTACCTGTCCGCCTCCTCTTCCTCCTCCCTTCCAACTCCATCGTTCTTCTCCTTTGCCTCACTATTTGTCTCCTGTTTGTCATTTATTCTGTGATAAATACGGAGGAGAGATGAGGGGAAATGCTAAGAGAGAGAGAGAGAGAGATAGAGAGAGAAAATGCATTTGAGGGGAGATGAAAGAGATGCAAGAGATGGAAATGAATTGATAAACATTCCACGCGTGCATACAAGCGCCTGCGCGCATCAAAAGACAAATCTACAAGTAAAAGTAATCTGGGTTTTCCCGATGTTTCATAACACAGACGTGTAGAAAAGTGTAAAAAAAGGTGGTCATACCGCAAGCCTCAAGACAACAGCTTCAGGAAGTAACGGCTGATGGCTGAAGTGGCTAGTGTTTACTTACGATTGGTCAAGAGAAAAGTGTTGTAAATTTTAAGGGAAGAACCAAGTACATCATAGCCGGAAGTAACACAAACACATTAATGAAGTCCCTCGGTGGTAGTGATGGTGGTAGTGGTGGTGGTGGTGGTGGTGGTTGTGGTAGTGGTGGTGTTGGTGGTGGTTGTGGTAGTGGTGGTGGTGGTGGTTTATTTGTCAACAAACAGGAGAAACGTCCTGAAAACAAGTCTTTGGCAAATGATGACTCGTACTGGTTAAGCATCTCCTGGTTTACCCCAGCTAACTTTTACAATCCATTTACAAAAAGAGAGGATCTCTTCCAGCCAGTAGTGTGCTGAGATGACACCCTCACAGATATCCAAAATACAGACCAGTGAACGATGTAAACAGTAGACTAAATCAGTGCTCAGTTGTGTATATGTGTGCATTTCCATTATGGGTTGATGTTCATTCTTTTGCTAGAGATCAAATTATTCTTGATTTTAGTGGACAAATAAAATAGTGTTAATGACCCACGTGAGGTTAGCAAATTATAATCATTACGAACTGTGGCTCTGTACTCAGAAATTACCCCAGCCTGGATAAATGGTCTTTATAGACGGGAGATGGCTCAAACTATGATGGAGTTAAGATAAGATTTGTTTGGATTTTTAACCCGGAGAGTTAACCACCCAGGAAAACCCAAGAAAGTCAGTGCGTCATCGAGGGCTGCCTGTCTTATTTCCATTGGGAGTCATTCAATCTTGCTTCCCTAAGATGTGACCCACACCAGTCGACTAACACCCAGGTACCTACTTACTGCTAGGTGAACAGGGACAGCAGGTGTAAAGAAACATGCCCAGCGTTTCCACTCATGCCACTCATTGTGTGAGGCGAGATATTACCAACCCAACCATGGGACTCCAGATTCAAGAGATTCAAATTAACATTAGTAGAAAGACAGAGCACGTGCTCACCAGTTAAGTAACCTCTAGAACAAGACCAGGATGGCAGTAATTCAAGCATTCCTGAGACGTCTCGGCACCAGTATCGCCATATGGGGGCGAAACATCTAAATGGTGAATATGTATCTCATTCTCACAGTCTGTCAGTATTAACAAAACTGTACTTGTACAGAGTGCATTAAGAGGCACACATAAGGTCCTGCATAAAAAAGATCTCTTAATGTAATGAGAATATATCCCTTAGTGTGTAAATCGGCTACTGTAGATCTCATATATATATATATATATATATATATATATATATATATATATATATATATATATATATATATATGTATATATATATATATATATATATATTCGTACGTTATTAAATATTACTTTAGCCAGGGAGTCCATTTTCCCAGGTTTCCGGGGTTTAATCCTGCGGCAGATACAGAGGTGAGAATTTTTCCTTAGACTTGTTGCCTCTTTTGACCCAGCAATAAGTAGGTACCCGGGTGATAGTCATTTGGAGTAGGTCATATCCCAGGAAGGGTGAGGTAGTTTACCTTGGGTGAGGCTGGGTCTTGAACTGAGGTTGGATAACAGATCTTAAATGCAAATGAGATGTAGGTTAACAGGTCCTGGCCTGTACATGAACTGAAACAGTTCAACAGGTTTTAGCCTGTAAATTCACTGGTTAAAAAATGCCAGAACAAATGTTTTAGATATTTTGTAGAGAAGCTCTAAGATGAAAGAGATATGAAACAGGAAAGATAAATAATATATATATATATATATATATATATATATATATATATATATATATATATTTATTTATTTATTTATTATCACACCGGCCGATTCCCACCAAGGCAGGGTGGCCCGAAAAAGAAAAACTTTCACCATCATTCACTCCATCACTGTCTTGCCAGAAGGGTGCTTTACACTACAGTTTTTAAACTGCAACATTAACACCCCTCCTTCAGAGTGCAGGCACTGTACTTCCCATCTCCAGGACTCAAGTCCGGCCTGCCGGTTTCCCTGAATCCCTTCATAAATGTTACTTTGCTCACACTCCAACAGCACGTCAAGTATTAAAAACCATTTGTCTCCATTCACTCCTATCAAACACGCTCACACATGCCTGCTGGAAGTCCAAGCCCCTCGCACACAAAACCTCCTTTACCCCCTCCCTCCAACCCTTCCTAGGCCGACCCCTACCCCGCCTTCCTTCCACTACAGACTGATACACTCTTGAAGTCATTCTGTTTCGCTCCATTCTCTCTACATGTCCGAACCACCTCAACAACCCTTCCTCAGCCCTCTGGACAACAGTTTTGGTAATCCCGCACCTCCTCCTAACTTCCAAACTACGAATTCTCTGCATTATATTCACACCACACATTGCCCTCAGGCATGACATCTCCACTGCCTCCAGCCTTCTCCTCGCTGCAACATTCATCACCCACGCTTCACACCCATATAAGAGCGTTGGTAAAACTATACTCTCATACATTCCCCTCTTTGCCTCCAAGGACAAAGTTCTTTGTCTCCACAGACTCCTAAGTGCACCACTCACTCTTTTTCCCTCATCAATTCTATGATTCACCTCATCTTTCATAGACCCATCCGCTGACACGTCCACTCCCAAATATCTGAATACGTTCACCTCCTCCATACTCTCTCCCTCCAATCTGATATTCAATCTTTCATCACCTAATCTTTTTGTTATCCTCATAACCTTACTCTTTCCTGTATTCACCTTTAATTTTCTTCTTTTGCACACCCTACCAAATTCATCCACCAATCTCTGCAACTTCTCTTCAGAATCTCCCAAGAGCACAGTGTCATCAGCAAAGAGCAGCTGTGACAACTCCCACTTTGTGTGTGATTCTTTATCTTTTAACTCCACGCCTCTTGCCAAGACCCTCGCATTTACTTCTCTTACAACCCCATCTATAAATATATTAAACAACCACGGTGACATCACACATCCTTGTCTAAGGCCTACTTTTACTGGGAAAAAATTTCCCAGTGAAAAAGTATATATAAAAGATGGAGAAAACAAGTATAAGATGACAGAAACAGATATAAAAAACTAAAGAGAGGGATATAAAAGATGAAAGAAAATAAAATAAAAGAAGATATCTATGATAAACTGAAGAGAGAAAAATGGAGAGAGAGAGAGAGAGACAGACAGACAGACAGAAGGCTGTGGGCCCAGACAAGTTGAGCCCAAGATTGCTGAGAAATGTGCAGACCAGCTAGCAGCACCTCCAACTCGCGTCTTTCAGCACTGTCTAGTACAGGGTAAATGACCTTCTCTGAGGAAAGAGGGAAATGTAGTCCCTGTTCACAAAAAGAAGAGCAGAGCAGAAATCAGCAACTACAGACCAGTGTCACTCCTGTCTATCACTGGTAAGATCCTTGAGACAATAATCTCATGACAAATGACAGTTTTTTGACTACCACTCACTACTCTCTGGCCGTCAATATGGCTTCAGGAAAGGTTACTCTGCTGCTGATCTGTTGTTAAACCTCTCCACTAAATGGCACCAGTCACTGGATGAATCCAAACATGACTCACGAAATCGTAATGACACGATTGCAAACAAACCATACCACGGGCGGGATTGAACTCGCGGTCAGAGAGTCTCAAAACTCTAGACTGTCGCTCTAAGCTACATCAATCACCATCTAAGAGCTATATCAGCTTGAGGAAACAGATGGGAAGTAACATGTGCACCTTAGAAAACACAAATGATGATGGTCTCTAGGCACCATGATGGTAATGAGGGTGAAATTTGACTCCAAACTGACCATGAAGAACCACGTTATAAATCTTGCAAACAAGGCAGCCAGGAAGCTTACAGCACTTCGCCGTATTTCGCAGCTACTTGACAGTAGAAGTTGCAAGATTCTGTATGAGACACAAGTACTCTCACACCTTGAGTATGCTCCACTTTCTTGATTTGCCTGCCACCCACTCTCATCTGCGACTGCTTGACAGAGTAGAGAATAGAACCATCGCCTGGAACCATTCTGGATAGATCTGTCATTTCAGCAGAGCTTTCAACACAGGGGGGATGTGGGTGGCCTTACTGTTATGTACAAGGCCAACATTGTCAAAGTGCCACACTTGGATCCACTTCGAGGATAGCGTGAAGCAAGCTTCTATACCACAAGACTAGCAGAAAGCAGCAACTTCACTCTGGCTGTAACCTTCTCCAGAACATCACTTCATATGAGATCATTTATCCCCAGGATGACTCGAGTCTGTAACACATTAGTACAGCATTATGAAGTCAACGAGACAAAGTCAGTTGATCAAATGAAAATGCTGGCCAGCAGATGGCTCCAACTTCATCCTGTTCCCTACTTGTATGTTTCATAACAATAAAAATGCTTTTAAATGAGCTGATATAGGTAACAGCTCTTAGCTTGTCAATAAAGTTAAGAATTCTTAACTTGTAAATAGCTTTTCAATGAAGCTATGAATCCTTAACCTAACCTTGTCAAACCCTGTTTAAAAGATAGAGAGAGAGAGAGAGAGAGAGAGAGAGAGAGTGTGTGCAGGCCCCCAGATAACATAAGAACATAAGAACATAAGAACGAAGGAACACTGCAGAAGGCCTACTGGCCCATGCGAGGCAGGTCCAAGTCCCTACCGGCTTAAGCCAATGCACCCAACCTAGTCAGGTCAGGTCACATTGACTTAAGGGAGGAACACGGCAACCGACCTGTTAGCACAAGCTATCAGGTCTAACTCACACCCACCCACATCTACTCATGTATTTATCCAACCTATTTTTAAAGCTACACAACGTTCTGGCCTCTATAACGGTACTTGGGAGTTTGTTCCACTCATCCACAACTCTATTACCAAACCAGTACTTTCCTATATCCCTCCTGAATCTGAATTTTTCCAACTTAAAACCATTGCTGCGAGTCCTGTCTAGGCTAGATATTTTCAGCACACTATTTACATCCCCTTTATTTATTCCTGTCTTCCACTTATAAACCTCAATCATATCCCCCCTAATTCTACGTCTTTCTAGAGAGTGCAGATTCAGGGCCCTTAGTCTATCCTCATAGGGAAGGTTTCTGATACATGGGATCATCTTTGTCATCCTCCTTTGTACATTTTCCAGAGAATTTATATCCATTCTGTAATACGGTGACCAAAACTGTGCAGCATAATCTAAATGAGGCCTAACCAAGGATGTATAGAGTTGAAGAACAACCTGAGGACTCCTATTATTTATGCTTCTTGATATGAAGCCAAGGATTCTATTAGCTTTATTGCGAACACTTATGCACTGTTGTCTTGGTTTCAGATTACTGCTAACCAGAACTCCTAAATCTTTTTCGCAATCCGTAATATTAAGATCTACATTATTTAGTTTATATGTGGCATGGTTATTGTCCTGTCCAACATTTAGAACTTTGCATTTGTCTATATTAAACTGCATCTGCCACTTCTCCGACCACTGCATCAGTCTATTCAAATCTTCCTGGAGTGCTCGAATGTCCTCGTCAGAATGAATTCGACGGCCTATTTTGGTGTCATCGGCAAACTTGCCGATGTCGCTCTTTATGCCCTCATCTATGTCGTTTATGTAGATTGTGAACAGCAGGGGGCCCAACACTGACCCCTGTGGAACACCGCTCGTGACGCTTCCCCACTCTGATTTCTCCCCATTTATGCAAACTCTCTGCTGCCTAGTTGTCAACCATGCCTCTATCCAGGAAAAAATTTCTCCTCCTATTCCATGTGCTTTAATTTTCCTCAATAGTCTCTGATGTGGGACCCTGTCAAAAGCCTTACTGAAGTCCATATACACAATATCATATTCGTTACCATGATCTACCTCCTCAAATACCTTAGTGAAAAAAGTTAATAAATTCGTAAGGCAGGAACGTCCCTTTGTAAAACCATGCTGAGATTCGTTGATTAATTTATGCTTTTCAAGGTGGCTACGAACTGCCTCGGCAATTATTGATTCCATAAATTTTCCCACTATGGAGGTTAGGCTTATTGGTCTATAGTTCGAAGCTAAGGACCTGTCACCTGTTTTGAAAATAGGTATCACATTTGCCATTTTCCACTTATCTGGCACCATGCCAGTTTGTAGTGATATGTTGAAAAGATTAGCCAAAGGTGTGCTAAGCTCCTCTTTACATTCCTTTAGAACCCTTGCATACAGTTCATCAGGGCCTGGGGATTTGTTAGGTTTTAATTTATCTATTTGCCTAAGGACCATGTCACTTGTGACCCTAATAGTGCACAGTTTATTATCGTCCTGTTCTACATAATTTATCATTACTGGAATATCACTGGTATCCTCCTGTGTAAAAACTGAGAGGAAGTATGTGTTAAAAATTCTACACATTTCCTTATCACTGTCAGTGAGCTGACCCGAGGAACTTTTGAGTGGGCCTATCTTGTCCCTGATCTTACTTCTGTATACCTGAAAGAATCCTTTTGGGTTAGTCTTCGATTCTCTTGCAACTTTAACCTCATAATCTCTTTTTGCTTTTCTAATTCCCTTTTTTATTTCTCTCTTTAACTGAATATATCGATTTCTTAATTGCCCCTCTCCTCTTTTGATTTGCCTATATATGCCTCTCTTTTGACCAATCAGATATTTTAATCTATTGTTCATCCATTTAGGATCATTTTTGTTTGATCTGATTTCCCTATTTGGAACATAATTTGACTGAGCAGCTAGAACTATGCCCTGGAAAGCATCATATCGGCAACCATCACCACCTACCTGACCCCTAGTCAGGTCATTCCAGTTCAGCCCACCTAAGTAATTTTTCAGTCCTATGAAATCAGCCAAGCGAAAGTCAGGGACGGAGACTTGATTGCCATTATTAGGGGAATTCCATGATATGTTAAAACTGAGTGATTTGTGATCACTCTCCCCAAGCTCATCATTAACCTCAAGATTATTAATTAGTGTTTCCCTACTGGCAAGAACCAAGTCAAGGAGGTTATTTCCCCTAGTTGGCTCTGTCACAAACTGTTTTAAAAAACAATCCTGGATCGTATCAAGAAAGTCACCCGACTCTAAATTTCCTGTCAAATTGCTCCAGTCAATCTGTCTATAGTTGAAATCTCCCATTAGCACAACATTTTCGTATGTAGATGCCTTACGAATTTCGTCCCATAGAAGTTTACTGCACTCCCTATCAAGATTTGGGGCCCTGTAAATCACACCCAAAATTAGTTTTTCTCGGCCCTCGAGAAGCTGTAACCAAACAGATTCAGTGGCTGACGCTTCTAATTTAATATCTTGTCTAACACAACAATTTAAATTGTCTCTGACATACATCGCTACTCCACCACCTTTCCTGTTGACCCTGTCAGTGTGGAATAATTTATAGCCTTGTATGTGACATTCAGAGGGCATCTCTCTATCTTTCAGATTGAGCCAGGTCTCTGTTATAGCAATAATATCTATGTTTCCTGCACTTGCAATTAATCTTAGCTCATCTATCTTATTTCTAACACTCCTGCTATTAGTATAGTAAACCTTAAGGGAGCTAGTCCCTTGCTGCCCTCTGCTGTCCCCCTTTGTTTTCTGACCTGTTCTATTGTCTTTATTTATAACTTCATGCTGAATGCCTTTTATACATTTACTGTTTCCAACCCTAGTGTTGCAACCTGCTTGTTTCCCACACACACCCATACCTCTATCTTCCATCAGTTTAAAATCATAGGCATTTCACCAATGGCCTTCTCAATCGAGTCTGCAAGTGCTACCACCCCTGCCCCAGAGAGATGAACCCCATCCCTTGCATACATATCATGTTTGCCATAAAAGTTGTTCCAGTTGTCAATGAATGGGATTGCAAGTTCCTTGCAGTATCTGTCTAGCCAGCAATTTACACCAATTGCCCTAGACAACCATTCATGGCTCCAACTTCATCCTATTCTATATCTGTAAGTCTTATAGCAATAAAAAGTTTTTTCAAATGAGCTGATGTAGGTATAAGCTCTTAGCTTGTAAAGTTAGGAACCTTAACCTGCCCTTGTAACATCCTGGGTAGAAGAGAGAGAGAGATAGGGAGAGCACAGGTGGACGAGGAGGGAAAAGGTGGAGGAGAGAGCTAGGGTGGAGGAAGAGATGAGGTGAAACGAACACCAATAGAAATAACTCACTTTCTCTGCTTCTTTTCTGGGGGTTATCCTGGGTTAATTTATACTATGTATGATAATTGTACTTATGTATACCTATGCATAAATAAACTTAATTTCTAAATGATTGGATTGAGGCGGAAGAGGAATATGGAAGAAAGGGGTGAGGTGGAGGGTGGAGTAAGGTGAGGTGGAGGGTGGAGTCAGGTGGGGTGGATGATGCTGCACGGGGAAAGGGAGTGGTTAGGTGTGGGTGCAGAGGTGAGGCTGGATAGACTTGCGGAGGGAGGGAGGGATAGTGGATGGGGAGAGGAGATGGGTGCGGGGAAGGGGAGGAGAAGGAGAGGGGTGAAGCGAGACGGGGCGGGGCTGGGCAGCGGTCAGCCAGGATATTGCCCAGGGGCGGGTATAATTATCCTGCTGGTCCAGGGGCATGTTGGAGGGAGGAATGGGATGGAGATGAGAAGAACGGAAGGAGAGGGAGAAATAAGGAGAAGGAGGAAGATAAGAAGAGGCAGTAAGATAAAAAGAGGAAGGAAGATAAGGTGAAAATAAGATGGAGGAAGATAAGAAAAGGTAGGAAGTTAAGAAGATGGAGAAACATAAGATGGAGGAAGATAAGAAAATGGAGGAAGATAAAGAGAGATAAAGCTAAGAAGATGGAAGAAGACAAGAAGATGGAGGAAGATGAGAAGAGGAGGGAACTAAGAAGAGGGAGGAAAGTAATAAGCGGGAGAAAGATAGCAAGAGAGAGAGAGAGAGAGAGAGAGAGAGAGATAAGAAGAGAGAGGAAGATAAGAGGGAGGAAGATAAGGAGAGGAAGACAAAGAGAGAGACAGGATGGAAGGGGATAAAGATAAGGGGGGTGAATAAGATAAAAAGAAGAAGAAAGATAAGAATAAGGTGGATATAAATAAGGTTTTGAGGATATCCCTTCAAAGAAAGAACTCGCAATAATGGATTCAAATTAGATAAGTTTAGATTTCGAAAGGATATAGGAAAGTTGATAGTGGAGCAGTCTGCCTAGAAGGGTTATTGAAGCTAAAACGTTGGGTAGTTTCAAATTTAGGTTAGATAAATACATGAGTGAGAGGGGTTGGATGTGAGTGAGACTTGCATAATGAGTAAATAGAATTATCAAAACCTATTTCTTGGGTAGCATTGAAAATTGGGTTGGGCAAATATTTTGTTAGTGGGATGGATTGTAAAGGACCTGCCTAGTATGGGCCAACAGGCCTGCTGTAGTGTTCCTACTTTTTTATGTTATGTTCTTATAGGAAGAGAGTTGAAAATTAGGAGAGGGATGCAAGGAAAGGAGAGAGAGAGAGAGAGAGAGAGAGAGAGAGAGAGAGGGAGAAGAATAAAGAGAGGAAGAATAAACAGATTGAGAAACATAAGGAAGAGGGAGAGATAAGGCAAGGAGAGAGAGATAAGCAGAGGGGGAAAGGAGAAGTAGAGACAAAAAAGAATAACAGAAAGAAACAGAATACGTCATAGGCCTAAAAGAATTTACATTCAACAGGCGATTTATATAAATATATAATATATATATATATATATATATATATATATATATATATATATATATATATATATATATATATAAATATATATAAAATTAACAAGAATTTACAGAGTAAAATCTGGACATTAATGAAATACATATATAAAAGGAGGAGGAGGAAGAAGGGGAAAAGGAAGAGGAAAGGAGGGGAAGGAGACGGAGGAGGAAGGGGAGAGAAGGAGGAGTAAGGGAGGAGGAGGAAGGGGAGAGAAGGAGGAGTAAGGGAGGAGGAGGAGGGGAATGAGGAGGAGGAGGAAAGGAAGGTGAAGGAGGGGGAGGAGGAGGAGGTGCAAGCAGAAGCAACAGTAGAGGAGACTGGACATAAGCTCACCCTGACCTTTACTTTAGTTAGCAAGGTCAGCATCTAGTGCAGGAGGCTGGGGGGGGGTATGGAGGAGGGAGAGGAGGGGAGAGTAATCATTGCCCAGCCCTTGGTGGGGGTCCCCTCTTATCTCCCTTCTCCTATTCCTTCTCGTCTCCTTTCTCTTAGTCTCCCTTCTCTTAGTCTCCCTTCTCTTCTATTTTTGTGCTCTTTCTTCCTTCTGCTTTCCCTCTTCTTCAAGCTGTTTCCCCCCTCAATCTCCTCCTCCTCCTCCTCCTCCACTTCCTCCTTCTCCTCCTCCTCCTCCTCCAGCTACAGAGGACCTGGAGGACATCCTGGTTGTGTAGGTCCTGACACGCACCACAAGACGACCCGGAGATTGATATTGACTGTCCCGCTAAAACCGGATTGCGTTGACGTTAATGAATCGTTGTTGTAGTGCAAATTCTGCAACAGGTCACGGGATACCAGCTGTAGGCTTGGCGAACCAGCTGTAAGCTCGTGGGATTGTGAACTGTCGGCAGTGACGCGAGTTGGCAGTGACGTGTGAGCAACGTGTGTTGGCAGTGACGTGTGTTGCAGTGACGTGTGCTGGTAGTGACGTGTGCTGGTAGTGACGTGTTCTGGTAGTGACGTGTGCTGGTAGTGACGTGTGTTGGCAGTGACGTGTGTTGAGTGACGTGTGCTGGTAGTGACGTGTGTTGGCAGTGACGCGTGTTGAGTGACGTGTGCTGGTAGTGAAGTGTGTTGCAGTGATGTGTGTTGAGTGATGTGTGTTGAGTGAGGTGTGTTGATAGTCACGTGTTGACAGTGTCTAGGGGGTGGCAGCAACGTGTATTGACAGCGTCTATCAGTGCCAGCAACGTGTTCTGACAGCATCTTGGGGTGGCAGCAACATGTGCTGATAGGGTCTTGGGGATGGCAGGAACGTATGCTAACAGCATCTTGGGGGTGGTAGCAACGTATGCTGACAGCATTTGTGAGGTGGTAACAACATGTGCTGACAGCATCTTGGGGGTGGCAGCAACGTGTGCTGACAGCGTCTTGGGGGTGGCAGCAACGTGTGCTGACAGCGTCTTGGGGGTGGCAGCAACGTGTGCTGACAGCATCTTGGGAGTGGAAGGCAGGATCGTCTTGAACTGTTTAGCCGAGTATGTGGTTTGTGTTTTTTTTATGGTAAACACACACACATTATGTCATCTCATTACCTTGATGCTTTTGCTGTCGTTCTTTTGCTAACAAGCCGTTCTAGATCAGCTTATTGGCGACTTACCTTAAGCTTCCTATCTTCACCTCATTGAAGCGCTAAACCCTCTTAGGCTACTCGAGGCATTGAATATTGGAGGCTCGATCCGTCGTCCTTCCCCTCAGCGTGAGAGACGTGTTTTCTAGTTGTACGCAAATGGGATAATTTTGATTAAGAGAAAATGGAATAAGAGAGGGAGTTTTTTTTTTTGTTTTTCTTGCAGCTCTAGATGTTGTTGTTCTTGTTGTAAACATCGACTGACGCTGCCGTTCCCCATCCAGAAAAAATAAACATTTACTACTGTGAATGTTTAATGAACCGACAATGATAAGCGAAAAAAATACAAGTCGAATGTGAGAAGATTCTGCCTCTTGGGATGTAAGTGGACAAGGCTGGTGCTGAGGGCAAGACTGGTGCTGAGAGCAAGACTGGTGCTGAGGGCAAGACTGGTGCTGAGGACAAGACTGGTGCTGAGGGCAAGACTGGTGGTGAGGGCAAGACTGGTGTTGAGGGCAAGACTGGTGCTGAGGGCAAGACTGGTGGTGAGGGCAAGACTGGTGGTGAGGGCAAGACTGGTGGTGAGGGCAAGACTGGTGGTGAGGGCAAGACTGGTGTTGAGGGCAAGACTGGTGCTGAGGGCAAGACTGGTGGTGAGGGCAAGACTGGTGGTGAGGGCAAGACTGGTGGTGAGGGCAAGACTGGTGGTGAGGGCAAGACTGGTGCTGAGGGCAAGACTGGTGGTGAGGGCAAGACTGGTGGTGAGGGCAAGACTGGTGGTGAGGGCAAGGCTGGTGCTGAGGGCAAGACTGGTGCTGAGGGCAAGACTGGTGGTGAGGGCAAGACTGGTGCTGAGGGCAAGACTGTTGGTGAGGGCAAGACTGGTGCTGAGGGCAAGGCTGGTGCTGAGGGCAAGACTGGTGCTGAGGGCAAGACTGGTGCTGAGGGCAAGAATTGTGCTGAGGGCAAGAATGGTGTTGAGGGCAAGACTGGTGTTGAGGGCAAGACTGGTGTTGAGGGCAAGACTGGTGTTGAGGGCAAAACTGGTGCTGAGGGCAAGACTTGTGTTGAGGGCAAAACTGATGCTGAGGGCAAGACTAGTGCTGAGGGCAAGACTGGCGCACAGGGCAAGACTAGTGCTGATTTCAAGGCTGGTGCTGAGGGCAAGACTGGTGCTGAGGGCAAGACTGGTGCTGAGGGCAAGGCTGGTACTGAGGGCAAGAATGGTGCCGAGGGCAAGACTAGTGCTGAAGGCAAAACTAGTGCTGAGGGCAAGACTAGGGCCGAGGGCAAGACTGGTGCTGAGGGCAAAACTGATGCTGAGGGTAAGACTAGTGCTGAGGGCAAGACTGGTGCCGAGGGCAAGACTAGTGCTGAGGGTAAGACTTGTGCTGATGGCAAGACTGATGCTGAGGGCAAGACTAGTGCTGAGGGCAAGACTGGTGCTGAGGGCAAGACTAGTGCTGAGGGCAAGACTGGTGCTGAGGGCAAGACTGGTGCTGAGGCCAAGACTTGTACTGAGGGCAAGAATGGTGCCGAGGGCAAGACTATTGCTGAGGGCAAGACTGGTTTTGAGGGCAAAACTGATGCTGAGGGCAAGACTAGTGCTGAGGGCAAGACTGGTTTTGAGGGCAAAATTGATGCTGAGGGCAAGACTAGTGCTGAGGGCAAGACTGGTGCTTAGGGCAAGACTAGTTCTGAGGGAAAGACTAGTGCTGAGGGAAAGAATGGTGCCGAGGGCAAGACTAGTGCTGAGGGCAAGACTAATCCTGAGGGCAAGACTAGTGCTGAAAGCAAGACTAGTGCTGAGGGCAAAACTAGTGCTGAGGGCAAGACTAATGCTGAGGGCAAGACTAGTGCTGAGGACAAAACTAGTGCTGAGGGCAAGACTAGTGCTGAGGGTGTCATGTAGGGAGGTAATGGAATATATGGATAATTGGGGCATAACGGTGAAAAGGGAGCAGGCAGGAGATAGGCAGGAGAGGTGCGCCGAGTGATTAGCAGAGGCAATGTTAGGTCAATGGAAGTGGACCATCACCTCTCATTACCTCTACTACCACACTACTCACCCTCTCACTACATGAAATAAATTAATGAATAAAAGAGTAAATAACGGGGACAGTGAATATTACTATTCCACTCAAACACAGTTTATTATTAAGTCCTTGTACAATAATATAATTGGGAACAGGAGAACATCCATTGTTTTTTTTTTTTTAGATAAATAGGAATGGTACATATAAGCAGTGAGACAGGGAATACAATCAACTGACGAAACAGAATATAATAAATGTTATGTATGTTATAGTGTTTGCTTAAGAATATAACTTACAATACAGTTCAGAGGACAGTTCACCACAGGAACTAAGTCACACACTAATTCCAGGTCCCAAGACCTGGTACTGCTCCAAGCCAGTACTCGGCCCAATGTCTAGAACAAAGTCTGCTCCAGAGACACTCCTGCTCAGCTCTGCACAAGGGCAGCAGCTCCGCTCGAATCTCCTTGCTCAGAGCTCTGCCCACAGGCCAGAGCTCCGCTCGACTCTCCTTCCTCAGTTATTCCTTGGGCATTTATATGGTCCTCAAAGCACCCCATCCCCACAATGGGGAGTGCACCACGTGTTTTTACCTGACGCCGAGATCTGACGCCGAAAAGAAAAAAAAACTCAGACTTAAGCCGAAAGGCGTGTGTGACAGCTGTTTGCCAAGGCAAGGTGTGACCACTTAATTAGGTTAAATTAGGTGTCTCTTAGAGACCTCAAAAGCACAGTTGAACAATATCACAAAGGCAAAACTGGTGCTGAGGACAAGACTGATGCTGAGGGCAAGAAGGATGCTGAGGGCAAGACTGGTGCTGAGGGCAAGACTGGTGCTGAGGGCAAGACTGGTGCTGAGGGCAAGACTGATGCTGAGGGCAAGAAGAATGCTGAGGGCAAGACTGGTGCTGAGGACAAGACTGGTGCTGAGGGCAAGACTGGTGCTGAGGGCAAGACTGATGCTGAGGGCAAGAAGGATGCTGAGGGCAAGACTGGTGCTGAGGACAAGACTGGTGCTGAGGGCAAGACTGGTGCTGAGGGCAAGAGTGGTGCTAAGGGCAAGAGTGGTGCTAAGGGCAAGACTTGTGCTGAGGGCAAGAAGGATGCTGAGGGCAAGACTAGTGTTGAGGGCAAGACGGGTGTTGAGGGCAAGACTGGTGTTGAGGGCAAGACTGGTGCTGAGGGCAAGACTGGTGCTAAGGGCAAGAGTGGTGCTAAGGGCAAGACTTGTGCTGAGGGCAAGAAGGATGCTGAGGGCAAGACTAGTGTTGAGGGCAAGACGGGTGTTGAGGGCAAGACTGGTGCTGAGGGCAAGACTGGTGCTGAGGGCAAGACTGGTGTTGAGGGCAAGACTGGTGTTAAGGGCAAAACTGGTGCTTAGGGGAAGACTGGTGCTGAGGGCAAAAACTGGCGCTAAAGGCAAGACTGGTACTGAGGGCAAGACTGGTACTGAGGGCAAGACTGGTACTGAGGGCAAGACTGGTGCTGAGGGCAAGAGTGGTTCTGAGGGCAAGACTAGAACTGAAGGCAAGAGTGGTGCTGAGGGCAGGACTGGTGCTGAGGGTAAGACTGGTGCTGAGGACAAGACTGGTACTAAGGGCAAGACTGGTGCTGAGGGCAAGAGTGGTGCTGAGGACAAGACTGGTGCTGAGGGCAAGACTGATGCTGAGGGTAAGACTGGTACTGAGAGCAAGACTGGTGCTGAGAGCAAGACTGGTGCTTAGGGTAAGACTGGTGCTGACGGCAAGACTGTTGTTGAGGGCAAGACTGGGTCTGAGGTCTAGATTTGTGCTGAGGGCAAGACTGGTGCTGAGGGCAAGACTGGTGTTGAGGGCAAGACTGGTGTTGAGGGCAAGACTGGTGCTGAGGGCAAGACTGGTGTTGAGGACAAGACTGGTGCTGAGAGCAAGACTGGTGCTGAGGGCAAGACTGATGCTGAGGGCAAGACTGGTGTTGAGGGCAAGACTGCTGTTGAGGGCAAGACTGGTGCTGAGGGCAAGACTGGTGCTGAGGGCAAGACTGGTGCTGAGGGCAAAACTGGTGCTGAGGGCAAGACTGGTGCTGAGGGCAAGACTGGTGCTGAGGGCAAGATTGATGCTGAGATCAAGACTGGTGGTGAGTGCAAGACTGGTGCTGAGGGCAAGACTGGTGCTGAGGGCAAGACTGGTGCTGATGGCAAGACTGGT
The DNA here is from genome assembly GCF_038502225.1 of Cherax quadricarinatus. Classification (NCBI taxonomy): domain Eukaryota; kingdom Metazoa; phylum Arthropoda; class Malacostraca; order Decapoda; family Parastacidae; genus Cherax; species Cherax quadricarinatus. Next base: position 47,066,764 of record NC_091304.1, read on the forward strand.
GCTGAGGGCAAGACTGGTGGTGAGGGCAAAATTGGTGCTGAGGGCAAGACTGGTGCTGAGGGCAAGACTGGTGCTGAGGGCAAGACTGGTGCTGAGGGCAAGACTCGTGTTGAGGGCAAGACTGGTGCTGAGGGCAAGACTGGTGCTGAGGGCAAGACTGGTGCTGAGGGCAAAACTGATGCTGAGGACAAGACTGGTGCTGTGGGCAAGGCTGGTGCTGAGGGCAAGACTGGTGCTGAGGGCAAGACTGTTGCTGAGGGCAAGACTGGTGCTGAGGGCAAGACTGGTGTTGAGGGCAAGACTGGTGTTGAGGGCAAGACTGGTGTTGAGGGCAAGACTAGTGCTGAGGGCAAGACTGGTGCTGAGGGCAAGACTAGTGCTGAGGGCAAGACTGGTGCTGAGGGCAAGACTGGTGCTGAGGCCAAGACTTGTACTGAGGGCAAGAATGGTGCCGAGGGCAAGACTATTGCTGAGGGCAAGACTGGTTTTGAGGGCAAAACTGATGCTGAGGGCAAGACTAGTGCTGAGGGCAAGACTGGTGCTTAGGGCAAGACTAGTTCTGAGGGAAAGACTAGTGCTGAGGGAAAGAATGGTGCCGAGGGCAAGACTAGTGCTGAGGGCAAGACTAATCCTGAGGGCAAGACTAGTGCTGAAAGCAAGACTAGTGCTGAGGGCAAAACTAGTGCTGAGGGCAAGACTAATGCTGAGGGCAAGACTAGTGCTGAGGACAAAACTAGTGCTGAGGGCAAGACTAGTGCTGAGGGTGTCATGTAGGGAGGTAATGGAATATATGGATAATTGGGGCATAACGGTGAAAAGGGAGCAGGCAGGAGATAGGCAGGAGAGGTGCGCCGAGTGATTAGCAGAGGCAATGTTAGGTCAATGGAAGTGGACCATCACCTCTCATTACCTCTACTACCACACTACTCACCCTCTCACTACATGAAATAAATTAATGAATAAAAGAGTAAATAACGGGGACAGTGAATATTACTATTCCACTCAAACACAGTTTATTATTAAGTCCTTGTACAATAATATAATTGGGAACAGGAGAACATCCATTGTTTTTTTTTTTTTAGATAAATAGGAATGGTACATATAAGCAGTGAGACAGGGAATACAATCAACTGACGAAACAGAATATAATAAATGTTATGTATGTTATAGTGTTTGCTTAAGAATATAACTTACAATACAGTTCAGAGGACAGTTCACCACAGGAACTAAGTCACACACTAATTCCAGGTCCCAAGACCTGGTACTGCTCCAAGCCAGTACTCGGCCCAATGTCTAGAACAAAGTCTGCTCCAGAGACACTCCTGCTCAGCTCTGCACAAGGGCAGCAGCTCCGCTCGAATCTCCTTGCTCAGAGCTCTGCCCACAGGCCAGAGCTCCGCTCGACTCTCCTTCCTCAGTTATTCCTTGGGCATTTATATGGTCCTCAAAGCACCCCATCCCCACAATGGGGAGTGCACCACGTGTTTTTACCTGACGCCGAGATCTGACGCCGAAAAGAAAAAAAAACTCAGACTTAAGCCGAAAGGCGTGTGTGACAGCTGTTTGCCAAGGCAAGGTGTGACCACTTAATTAGGTTAAATTAGGTGTCTCTTAGAGACCTCAAAAGCACAGTTGAACAATATCACAAAGGCAAAACTGGTGCTGAGGACAAGACTGATGCTGAGGGCAAGAAGGATGCTGAGGGCAAGACTGGTGCTGAGGGCAAGACTGGTGCTGAGGGCAAGACTGGTGCTGAGGGCAAGACTGATGCTGAGGGCAAGAAGAATGCTGAGGGCAAGACTGGTGCTGAGGACAAGACTGGTGCTGAGGGCAAGACTGGTGCTGAGGGCAAGACTGATGCTGAGGGCAAGAAGGATGCTGAGGGCAAGACTGGTGCTGAGGACAAGACTGGTGCTGAGGGCAAGACTGGTGCTGAGGGCAAGAGTGGTGCTAAGGGCAAGAGTGGTGCTAAGGGCAAGACTTGTGCTGAGGGCAAGAAGGATGCTGAGGGCAAGACTAGTGTTGAGGGCAAGACGGGTGTTGAGGGCAAGACTGGTGTTGAGGGCAAGACTGGTGCTGAGGGCAAGACTGGTGCTAAGGGCAAGAGTGGTGCTAAGGGCAAGACTTGTGCTGAGGGCAAGAAGGATGCTGAGGGCAAGACTAGTGTTGAGGGCAAGACGGGTGTTGAGGGCAAGACTGGTGCTGAGGGCAAGACTGGTGCTGAGGGCAAGACTGGTGTTGAGGGCAAGACTGGTGTTAAGGGCAAAACTGGTGCTTAGGGGAAGACTGGTGCTGAGGGCAAAAACTGGCGCTAAAGGCAAGACTGGTACTGAGGGCAAGACTGGTACTGAGGGCAAGACTGGTACTGAGGGCAAGACTGGTGCTGAGGGCAAGAGTGGTTCTGAGGGCAAGACTAGAACTGAAGGCAAGAGTGGTGCTGAGGGCAGGACTGGTGCTGAGGGTAAGACTGGTGCTGAGGACAAGACTGGTACTAAGGGCAAGACTGGTGCTGAGGGCAAGAGTGGTGCTGAGGACAAGACTGGTGCTGAGGGCAAGACTGATGCTGAGGGTAAGACTGGTACTGAGAGCAAGACTGGTGCTGAGAGCAAGACTGGTGCTTAGGGTAAGACTGGTGCTGACGGCAAGACTGTTGTTGAGGGCAAGACTGGGTCTGAGGTCTAGATTTGTGCTGAGGGCAAGACTGGTGCTGAGGGCAAGACTGGTGTTGAGGGCAAGACTGGTGTTGAGGGCAAGACTGGTGCTGAGGGCAAGACTGGTGTTGAGGACAAGACTGGTGCTGAGAGCAAGACTGGTGCTGAGGGCAAGACTGATGCTGAGGGCAAGACTGGTGTTGAGGGCAAGACTGCTGTTGAGGGCAAGACTGGTGCTGAGGGCAAGACTGGTGCTGAGGGCAAGACTGGTGCTGAGGGCAAAACTGGTGCTGAGGGCAAGACTGGTGCTGAGGGCAAGACTGGTGCTGAGGGCAAGATTGATGCTGAGATCAAGACTGGTGGTGAGTGCAAGACTGGTGCTGAGGGCAAGACTGGTGCTGAGGGCAAGACTGGTGCTGATGGCAAGACTGGTGCTGAGGGCAAGACTGGTGGTGAGGGCAAAATTGGTGCTGAGGGCAAGACTGGTGCTGAGGGCAAGACTGGTGCTGAGGGCAAGACTGGTGCTGAGGGCAAGACTCGTGTTGAGGGCAAGACTGGTGCTGAGGGCAAGACTGGTGCTGAGGGCAAGACTGGTGCTGAGGGCAAAACTGATGCTGAGGACAAGACTGGTGCTGTGGGCAAGGCTGGTGCTGAGGGCAAGACTGGTGCTGAGGGCAAGACTGTTGCTGAGGGCAAGACTGGTGCTGAGGGCAAGACTGGTGTTGAGGGCAAGACTGGTGTTGAGGGCAAGACTGGTGTTGAGGGCAAGACTGGTGTTGAGGTCAAGACTTGTGCTGAGGTCAAGACTTGTGCTGAGGGCAAGACTTGTGCTGAGGGCAAGACTGGTGCTGAGGGCAAGACTGGTGCTGAGGGCAAAACTGGTGCTGAGGGCAAGACTGGTGCTGTGGGCAAGGCTGGTGCTGAGGGCAAGATTGATGCTGAGATCAAGACTGGTGGTGAGTGCAAGACTGGTGCTGAGGGCAAGACTGGTACTGAGGGCAAGACTGGTGCTGATGGCAAGACTGGTGCTGATGGCAAGACTGGTGCTGATGGCAAGACTGGTGCTGAGGGCAAGACTGGTGCTGAGGGCAAGACTGGTGCTGAGGGCAAGACTGGTGCTGAGGGCAAGACTGGTGGCAATGACAATACTGATGACTATGGCAACACTGATGGCTGTAGGAAGACTCGTGGCTAGGGCAAGATTGGTTAGGGCACGACCGTTAACCTATATAGAATCGGTTCCTGTCCTAGACATGGGGCAAACTTGATGATATATGAGCTGTGTAGGTGAGCCTGGCTTTTGTGTGTAAGCACACACACATGCACACACAGACCTGGTCCAGCAATTGGCTCCTGGAGTTCAATCCCACCAAATGCAAAGTCATGAAGATTGCGGAAGGGCAAAGAAGACCGCAGACGGAATACAGTCTAGGGGGCCAGAGACTACAAACCTCACTCAAGGAAAAAGATATTGGGGTGAGTATAACACCAGGCACATCTCCTGAAGCGCACATCAACCAAATAACTGCTTCAGCATATGGGCGCCTAGCAAACCTCAGAACAGCATTCCGACATCTTAATAAGGAACCGTTCAGGACCCTGTACACCGTGTACGTTAGGCCCATATTGGAGTATGCGGCACCAGTTTGGAACCCACACCTAGCCAAGCACGTAAGGAAACTAGAGAAAGTGCAAAGGTTTCCAACAAGACTAGTCCCAGAGCTAAGAGGTATGTCCTACGAGGAAAGGTTCAGGGAAATCAACCTGACGACACTGGAGGACAGGAGAGATAGGGAGGACATGATAGCGACATACAAAATACTGAGAGGAATTGACAAGGTGGACAAAGACAGGATGTTCCAGAGATGGGACACAGCAACAAGGGGACACAGTTGGAAGTTGAAGACACAGATGAATCACAGGGATGTTAGGAAGTATTTCTTCAGCCACAGAGTAGTCAGTAAGTGGAATAGTTTGGGAAGCGATGTAGTGGAGGCAGGCTCCATACATAGCTTTAAACAGAGGTATGATAAAGCTCACGGCTCAGCGAGAGTGACCTAGTAGCGACCAGCGAAGAGGCGGGGCCAGGAGCTTGGACTTGACCCCTGCAACCTCAACTAGGTGAGTACTAGGTGAGTACACCTACACACACGCACACACAAACATACACACACACACACCCAGGCCAAGAGTCTATCGACGAATGGATTTGAGAAATAGTAAATGGTAACTATCACAGCTGCATAAAGGCAAAAAAAAGTGCAAAAGAAAGCATGGGGAAAATACAGAACACAGAGGACGGAAGAAAATGGGAAGGCAATCAGAATAAACAAAGATTGACTGCAGGGATAAAAAGAGAAGCCGAACTCCAGTCCGAAAGTGACATACTGTCAGAAAAATCCAAAACAGAACCGATTCTACTGTGCTGTGGCATAAGAAGGAAAATGAAAGACCAGGTAATAAGGCTGAAGAGAGACGATGGAGTACGCACAGGTGACAACAAAGAAGTGTGAGGGAAATTAAGGATTAGATTTACTGAGGTATTGACTGAGGAAACATAGATGGTTCCAAGATACATGGTTAAAATGGATAATCAGCGTACATTATACTGGGTAGAATTCGTGTATAAAATGAGTAAGTAATGAGACTACTAAAAGAGTTACACATCAAAAGCCATGAGACTTGATGGTATGTTACCATAAACATTCCAAGAAGCGAGAGAACTGTGTAACTTTGAGCAATGATCAACATGTCATTGGTGATGCGAAACGTAGCAGACACCTGCCTCATGGTGAGCAAAAGTCACATGATGCTCTAACCCACATGACCAGCAAATCCTACAAGAATCAAGCACCCAGCAGAACTAGGTGTTTTACCTTGATCCGAGGATATACGGTGGTGTATAGGATTTGGTGGTTCTATGGGTTAGAGCGTTATGTGATTTTCGCTCACCATGAGGAGGCCCAAAACAACGTGGGCTCGAATCCTTTGATAATCGCAGTGTTGTTGTTGATTAAATACCACTCGTTCGTGGTTACAATAATATAAAATAATGTTTGTGGAGGCTAGTACACCAAACTGGGAATAGAAAGAATTAGCTCAGAGGTACTCACACCACCGTATGTCCTCGGATCAAGGTAAAACACCTAGCTCTGCTGGGTGCTTGATTCTTGGAGGATTTGGTGGTTCTGTGGGTTAGAGCGTCAAGTAATTTTCGCTCACTATGAGGCGGCCCAAAACGACATGGGTTCGAGTCCTTGGCTAGTCGTAGTTTATATATATATATATATATATATATATATATATATATATATATATATATATATAGATATATATATATAATGGGGTCCACCTCTGGTGTAAATTGTGGGTCCCATAGCCTCGGAGAAGTGGATAAAAAGGCTTCAAGGAAGAGTACTTAGGTTTCTTCCTGAAGCCATTTGAATGTTCCACTTCCCGCACCACCCCATCTTTTCATTTTTTTACCAATAGGTGTATTTTATTACATAATATGGTATACGAGATTTAAGAGCTACATTGTTGATATAAAGATGGCATATACAGCACATGAGGCGTGAGAGATACATGTCTAGTACATACTGTTACGTGTTTGTCACATTATAATGCGGAAATCTCATCCAGTCACTCAGAGCTGGGGCGCGTGCTCAAAATACTGCAGGCATTACCCCTACTTTGGTTTCATTACACGTCTGGATCTCGGCCTACTGCTAAGTACATTACATTGTTTTCCATCTACTGTTTTTATGGTATATTCATTGATCCTGACCTGCAGATGGATTCTCAGCGACTCTGAGAAAGCTTGGCCAACCATTTTTCTATTTCTGGAGAGCTCTTTCATGAGTCTGGTGAAATTGCTCTAGTCGTTTTTTTTTTCACTTGAAATGTAGCAGTTTCTAAAATAGTGTATCATTTCCTAATGTCCGCGTGTGAGCAGCGGAGTTTCAGTTTTTGTAATGCAAGAAGTGGCTTAGAAAATTACACAAAACCGAGATTTTATGAGTGCTTAAGACCACAACGCAGCGTTCAACAAGACAAGGTGCACTCTTTAAAATGGTCCAGCAGTGTGAATGCACACGCACGGTTGTGCATACTGCCATGTCCTTGCTGTAGGCAGTTTTATCTGCTAGGTACGACGCTCCAGCCATCAGTATACAGTTTGATCTGTTGGGTACGACGCTCCAGCCATCAGCATACAGTTTGATCTGCTGGGTACGACGCTCCAGCCATCTGTATACAGTTTGATCTGCTGGGTACGACGCTCCAACCATCAGTATACAGTTTGATCTGCTGGGTACGACGCTCCAACCATCAGTATACAGTTTGATCTGCTGGGTACGACGCTCCAACCATCAGTATACAGTTTGATCTGCTGGGTACGACGCTCCAGCCATCAGCATACAGTTTGATCTGCTGGGTACGACGCTCCAGCCATCTGTATACAGTTTGATCTGCTGGGTACGACGCTCCAACCATCAGTATACAGTTTGATCTGCTGGGTACGACGCTCCAACCATCAGTATACCGTTTGATCTGCTGGGTACGACGCTCCAACCATCAGTATACAGTTTGATCTGCTGGGTACGACGCTCCAACCATCAGTATACAGTTTGATCTGCTGGGTACGACGCTTTAGCCATCAGAATACAGTTTGATCTGCTGGGTACAACGCTCCAACCATGAGTATACAGTTTGATCTGCTGGGTACGACTCTCCAGCCATCAGTATACAGTTTGATTTGCTGGGTACGACGCTCCAACCATCAGTATACAGTTTGATCTGCTGGGTACGACGCTCCAGCCATCAGTATACAGTTTGATCTGCTGGGTACGACGCTCCAGCCATCAGTATACAGTTTGATCTGCTGGGTACGACGCTCCAACCATCAGTATACAGTTTGATCTGCTGGGTACGACGCTCCAGCCATCAGTATACAGTTTGATCTGCTGGGTACGACGCTCCAGCCATCAGCATACAGTTTGATCTGCTGGGTACGACGCTCCAACCATGAGTATACAGTTTTATCTGCTGGGTACGACGCTCCAGCCATCAGTATACAGTTTGATCTGCTGGGTACGACGCTCCAACCATCAGTATACAGTTTGATCTGCTGGGTACGACGCTCCAGCCATCAGTATACAGTTTGATCTGCTGGGTACGACGCTCCAGCCATCAGCATACAGTTTGATCTGCTGGGTACGACGCTCCAGCCATCAGCATACAGTTTGATCTGCTGGGTACGACGCTCCAGCCATCAGTATACAGTTTGATCTGCTGGGTACGACGCTCCAGCCATCAGTATACAGTTTGATCTGCTGGGTACGACGCTCCAACTATCAGTATACAGTTTGATCTGCTGGGTACGACGCTCCAGCCATCAGCATACAGTTTGATCTGCTGGGTACGACGTTCCAACCATCAGTATACAGTTTGATCTGCTGGGTACGACGCTCCAACCATCAGTATACCGTTTGATCTGCTGGGTACGACGCTCCAACCATCAGTATACAGTTTGATCTGCTGAGTACGACGCTCCAGCCATCAGTATACAGTTTGATCTGCTGGGTACGACGCTCCAGCCATCAGTATACAGTTTGATCTGCTGGGTACGACGCTCCAACCATCAGTATACAGTTTGATCTGCTGGGTACGACGCTTTAGCCATCAGTATACAGTTTGATCTGCTGGGTACGACGCTTTAGCCATCAGTATACAGTTTGATCTGCTGGGTACGACGCTCCAACCATGAGTATACAGTTTGATCTGCTGGGTACGACGCTCCAGCCATCAGTATACAGTTTGATCTGCTGGGTACGACGCTCCAACCATCAGTATACAGTTTGATCTGCTGGGTACGACGCTCCAGCCATCAGTATACAGTTTGATCTGCTGGGTACGACGCTCCAGCCATCAGTATACAGTTTGATCTGCTGGGTACGACGCTCCAACTATCAGTATACAGTTTGATCTGCTGGGTACGACGCTCCAGCCATCAGTATACAGTTTGATCTGCTGGGTACGACGCTCCAACCATCAGTATACAGTTTGATCTGCTGGGTACGACGCTCCAACCATCAGTATACAGTTTGATCTGCTGGGTACGACGCTCAAACCATCAGTATACAGTTTGATCTGCTGGGTACGACGCTCAAACCATCAGTATACAGTTTGATCTGCTGGGTACGACGCTCCAGCCATCAGTATACAGTTTGATCTGCTGGGTACGACGCTCCAGCCATCAGTATACAGTTTGATCTGCTGGGTACGACGCTCCAGCCATCAGTATACAGTTTTATCTGCTGGGTACGACGCTCCAACTATCAGTATACAGTTTGATCTGCTGGGTACGACGCTCCAGCCATCAGTATACAGTTTGATCTGCTGGGTACGACGCTCCAGCCATCAGTATACAGTTTGATCTGCTGGGTACGACGCTCCAGCCATCAGTATACAGTTTGATCTGCTGGGTACGACGCTCCAACCATCAGTATGCAGTTTGATCTGCTGGGTACGACGCTCCAACCATCAGTATACAGTTTGATCTGCTGGGTACGACGCTCAAACCATCAGTATACAGTTTGATCTGCTGGGTACGACGCTCCAGCCATCAGTATACAGTTTGATCTGCTGGGTACGACGCTCCAGCCATCAGTATACAGTTTGATCTGCTGGGTACGACGCTCCAGCCATCAGTATACAGTTTTATCTGCTGGGTACGACGCTCCAACTATCAGTATACAGTTTGATCTGCTGGGTACGACGCTCCAGCCATCAGTATACAGTTTGATCTGCTGGGTACGACGCTCCAACCATCAGTATACTCTTGTATCTTAGTCGTAATTCCTTGGATTATGTCATATTTACTTCTGTACCAACATACGGAGTCACCCATCTCGACTTCATGCTTCAGTTTGTTCCAAGGCATCGCATCTCTCAACCTGAAGCTCTTCATACCTTTGTCACATTTGGTCAGTACCTATCGACGTACCCTAACTATGGTCCCTCTTATGTTAGTCTCTCTAAATCTTTTCGACGCTCCTTGATTACCTTGTGATTGTATCTCAGGTGGTGTTTTATTTTGAGCACAAACATATATATTATATGTAGTCTTTCCTATCTCTTTTTTTTAATGTTTTAGTAAACATTTTTTTTCAACTTTGCTATGTGCTGGTCAGGGAATAACCATTGGTAAGGGTCTTCATGAATCGACGTAATTCAGTAATGTAATTCAAAGTTCAGCACCCCGTGTGCAGTGCAGGCTACCATGGCTGGCGGGCAGGCTGCGGAGCGGGGCGGAGAGAGGGTGGTGTTGAGGGCTGGAATGGAGGGCAACTTGAAGGTATAACCCTCACTGTCTAATCTGAAGCTTGGGTTTAAGACATGGATTTTCTACAGATTATAGGAAGCCCAGTTTGCACGCATAGAAAACCTGTACATCACAAGTGGTTAACAAATATTATTACTCACACTAAAATGCCACTAGCATTATTTTCACCCACATTATATGTGTGCATTTCCATCAACCTTGCTATTTTCGCTGTCCACGTTATTTCCGAGGATATAATGAAGGAGATTATCCTGCCACTCACTCACAGGTCTTTCAGTATTACTGAGAAGTTGCTCATTCTGCATTCAACTCAGTACTCTCCAGATTTACGTAATTGGCAATATCGGAGTTGTTTGACAGTTGCACAGAAAATATCCAGTCTTCTAAGTTTTAGTAAGAACCGCACCTCGTGGCGAGGTGAAGTTTTTCCTTAAACTTGCAGTACAAGAACGATCCCTGGCCATCTGTGCTCAGTGCTCATTTTTGTGTTATTGCTGTGGTTGCCTGTTGGCTGGTGTGTGGTGATACAGTCACTCAACGTTATACATTATCTAGATATTCTAAGCTACAGACATCCACAGGAGTAAATCTTTCCAGCAGGATAGATCGTCAACCTGACACTAGCCACATGTCTCCTGCAGGTTGATACAGGATTGAACTAGAGATACAGTCCTCATTATACTTTCACACAGATGTTATTTTATATCAGAAAGGACAAACTCCCATTAATCCTATATGGTTTGAATGCATTATTTTTGTAAATAGAACTTTACCCATCCAATACATACAAGACATAGAATCAAAAAGGGTTATAAATATGACCATAATTTTTTAAGGGGTGGACCGGTAAGCCGGCGGAAGGCCTCAGTCAGATGACCAAAAGCTCCAAAGGCGGGTCATCATCTAAGATCCGTGTTAGGAAACACTTGTCCTGTTTCCTGATGAACCTTACCTAACCTAACCTAAAAGATAAGATTGTTCCTTATTAAATCCCTCACATAGCATCAGGATATATTTATCCTAGCCATTTAACCTCCCTATAATAAGCTACTGCATATGTATCCTTTACAGTGATACTACCCCATACATGTATCCACTTATCTCTCTACAGTAAATATATAAAAATCTAGATATATTTCGGCCGCTGAGTGATCTAATTAAAATATTCCAGTATCTCATCAGCCCAGCCATTTCTACACGCAAAAGAAATGCTGCAGGACATTAATAAAATTCTAATGCTCCAGTAGAAGATATTGTTATGATGAAAAATCTTTCATGATTCGTGATCAGCTAGCCGAAAATCTCCTCCCTCCTTCGTCCTCTTCCCTCTCCTCCTCCGTCCTTCTTCCCCATATACTCCTCCACTCTCATTTTCGTCTTTCCATCTCTAATCTCCTTTCCGCTCGTTCTCTCTCACGTGTGCTTCTTACTCCACTATATATCTAGTATAAAACATACGTAAATACGTTTGTACATTCACGGTATGGCCTGATTTTTTATTAAAAAACATTAAGATACATGAAAAACATTGAAGCTAAACGTTTTTTTATTATTCCAGGGAATATAAAACACAATTTTAATTGGAAGTAGCGTTTAAGGTACACTTGCTAGTTGAAATATTGAGGTTCATGGTATTAAACATTTCACTTTGTTTGGATTTTTTCGTATTAAGATATGGAAGAAACATTTATTGCGTATTTATTTGGGACGAGTCTGCTGCCATCTGAATATTTCACATTATTGCCATACTTAAATAAGTCTGTTGAATCATCAGCTTAACGTTGCTGGCATCCTGCTCTCACATCTCACAAACCGAAAGACCTTGGTTCGGTCCTAGGGTGGGAGTGGACGTTGGGTATGTTGTTCCTGTTCACCTAGCTGTAACTAGGTATCTGGGTGTTAGTCGACTGTTGTGGGTAGCATCCTTGGGGAGACTACACTGGCTTCCTTAGGTTTACCTAAGGTATTTTATGCCACTTTAATGTTCAATCTGTCAGACACTGCAACACAAGGGTATCTTGGTACAGACCTGAAATCTACTTCGACAACCTCTTCTAGTGAGAACGGCTGGATTTGAGAGGGACCTGACCTCCCAACATCTGCGTTCTACTAGTGACCTACGTCTCACCTCCTGGCGCTATATAAGGCTCCATCCTGTCACTTCAACTCCATATTGTTTCAGACTTTGGAACAATGCTCTTCTCCAGACTGAGGGACTGACCACCTCAAAACTTTAAGGGTGATGGACTGATTACATCGTCTTCAAGTCTCTTCTGCTTCTATCAACTTTTCTGTACTCGACTGAAGAAGCCTACTGTGTAGGCGAAACGTTTCGAAATAAAGATACCTAACTGTTCCATATATGTCTTACCTAACAGGTTTACCCGTAGTCGATTTCGGGGGTTACTGCTTCCCCCCTACCTTCCTCGCCCTGGTGCCAGACCAGGCCTCCTGGGTGATGGCCAGATAAATAAAGCTCTTGGTGCTAGCTGCACGTAATCCAGTTAAAGTGCCTCAGTTCACTTGATGAGAAATACCAACCTTCCTGGTTAACAGTTCGCAGAAAGTCGCATTCTTCTTTTTCTATAAACAACGTCAGTCCAGCAAACTATAATTTCCATTTTTAATAATAATAATAATAATAATAATAATTATTATTATTATTATTATTTTTCAAGTCCAAAGGCGCTTGGAAATATTTTATATGCGCCACACTTGCATCAAAAATAATTCCAGAGATTCCTGTGTTCCCATGGAAGCTGTCATAGGGTCTGACGCTGTTACTAATAGAATTCAAGCATTGAAATTGTTTGCAATGATTGGTATTTGTGTTCGTTCCGCCTGAATGTACCCGATCTAAACTCTTCTTAAATTATACAGTCTGGGCGTTCACACATACGTCTCTTACAGTAATACACTCCGGAATAAAATTGGACTGGATGCTACGGGCTAGTGCAGAATTGTGATATTTTTTTCATTCTTTACATTTTCCTTATATTTGGCGTTTGTTCTTAGTTTTGCTCTTTTATTATTTTTCATCCTAGTACCTTTGTGTTCCGTTCTGGCTGATGCTTTGTTCTAGCTTCTGTAATCAGTTCTGGTGCGTTGTGTTACGTACTCATGGCTGTGGTCAATTCTGGAGGCTGTTTCGTGCTGTTCTGTGTTGTTCAGTATTGCGTTTTGTTAAGTGTTCCGATTCATTCGGCAATGAACGTTGTTGTATTGAGGGCAGAGATCTATTCAGCGTTGCAATACCTCAGTTCTATATTCTGTTTATGGTTATATCACGATCAAGCCTCTGTGTTATGCAGTGCTTATGTGCTGATGTTGCTGAGTATTATTTTCCGTATGATGTTCTGGGTATTTTACTTTCTGTGTGCTCAGATTTTGGTATTTTACTTTCCGTGTGCTCAGATTTTGGTATATTACTTTCTGTGTGCTCAGATTTTGGTATTTTACTTTCTGTGTGCTCAGATTTTGGTATTTTACCTTCTGTGTGCTCAGATTTTGGTATTTTACTTTCTGTGTGCTCAGATTTTGGTATTTTACTTTCTTTGTGCTCAGATTTTGGTATTTTACTTTCTGTGTGCTCAGATTTTGGTATTTTACTTTCTGTGTGCTCAGATTTTGGTATTTTACTTTCTGTGTGCTCAGATTTTGGTATTTTACTTTCTGTGTGCTCAGATTTTGGTATTTTACCTTCTGTGTGCTCAGATTTTGGTATTTTACTTTGTGTGCTCAGATTTTGGTATTTTACTTTGTGTGCTCAGATTTTGGTATTTTACCTTCTGTGTGCTCAGATTTTGGTATTTTACTTTCTGTGTGCTCAGATTTTGGTATTTTACTTTCTGTGTGCTCAGATTTTGGTATTTTACCTTCTGTGTGCTCAGATTTTGGTATTTTACTTTCTGTGTGCTCAGATTTTGGTATTTTTCTGTGTGCTCAGATTTTGGTATTTTACTTTGTGTGCTCAGATTTTGGTATTTTACCTTCTGTGTGCTCAGATTTTGGTATTTTACTTTCTGTGCTCAGATTTTGGTATTTTACTTTGTGTGCTCAGATTTTGGTATTTTACTTTGTGTGCTCAGATTTTGGTATTTTACCTTCTGTGTGCTCAGATTTTGGTATTTTACTTTCTGTGTGCTCAGGTTTTGGTATTTTACCTTCTGTGTGCTCAGATTTTGGTATTTTACTTTCTGTGTGCTCAGGTTTTGGTATTTTACCTTCTGTGTGCTCAGGTTTTGGTATTTTACCTTCTGTGTGCTCAGATTTTGGTATTTTACCTTCTGTGTGCTCAAATTTTGGCATTTTACTTTCTGTGTGCTCAGATTTTGGTATTTTATTTTCTGTATTTTTGCATTTATAGCCAGACTACTACATTAACACCGTGGTGTTTACATTTCTTCCCAGGTGTCTACACTTGCAGGTAGAAGAACGAGTACATAGTTTTAAAGAGTCAACATAACGCAGTAAAAGTGAACTATTTTCTCCCCCTAAAACCCAGAACTTCGCGTTAAACTGGTGTTATTTATTCATCATATTACGAAACAGCCTTAAGAGGAGCCTGTTAGTCTCGGAGAAAGTGTATAAAACACCATCAATGAAATTTTATGCAATAAGCGACAGTGGCTTCTAGTTGCACCGAATGTGGCGAGTTAGTTCTACAGTTAACATGGATATCATGGTTATCAGGCATTACCAAGATAACTGACTGTCCGTCTCAGCTTGAGATGACCAGTGAAAAGAACAGCGCACTCAACTCTCTTCTTGCGAACTGAGATTACCTAACATCGTAAACGTAACAAATTCTTTTAACATGGTATCTTGTGGGTTATTTCCAAGAAACTAGACTTTAATGGAGAATATTGATGATATATAGCAAAATAAATGTGTTTTCTCGACAAGTGTTGACAATGAAAACTGAGTATAAAACTACGTGTAAAACTACCAATGCGTTCTATGAATCCAACGTTTAACGTTTATGATGCCATTCAGAGGTTTGGTATCGTCAGTAATACTGTGAAATATAGTAATTAACATCGTCTAGCAAGTAGCAGGATATGTTTTGCGGGTGGTGGGCAGTCGATATGACATTACGTCCAAGGAGAAGGTGCATTATATCGAGTTCTCATATGGCCAAAAGGGACATTAAATTGCACTCGTCGAGCCACAGCACTGAACTGAAGCTAGAATATTCACACAATATATACCACAGAACGGACAGCAATGATGTCCAGCGTGGCTGTTGGCTTCACAATATGACTTCAGTGATAATTCACTCTTCATCTGGCTTACTGTGTGAACAAATTCTAGCAACAAAGATACTGAAGAAATCAGAAAGATTCACATTGCAACGTTTCTCGTTGTGTAGAACATTATCAAGTCGTTTGGATCTTTTAGAAATCAGCTGACCAAACGTAAGTCCTACAAGAGTGATGGACTGAACACATCGATTCCAGGTTGAGGGACTGATTACCTCAAAACTTCTACTCTCCTTACCCATTTCTGCTTTGTATTGGACTGATGAAGCCACTGTGTGGCGAAACGTTTCTTCAATAAAGATTCCCATGTGTTGCATAAGTGTCTCAATTCTTCAAATGTAAGTCGTTTGACGTATTCAAATTCCCTCCTGTTCCCTTTATATATAGCGATATGTATATTAAGTACATTACTACATCATAACACAGTAATAAAAATATTTCTAGAGCTACACGGAAGCTATGTCTTGTAGTATAGCTTGAAATATAAAGCAAATCTATAGTGTTATATTAGGATGTAAGAACATAAAATTTGCTCAAGAGCTTTTGTTAATAAAAGTCTATTTTCTTATTAAGTATCCTCGAAAGGAGACCATCAAATGGTTGCTTGAGTGTTTTTTTTTTTTTGGGGGGGGGGGGGCTCCCAAAGTTTGGTTGTTTCAATAACACAAGAAGTCTTCTTGTGTTATGTTCTTGAAGGGGAGTTCATTCGATCACATTCCAATATTTCAACAGTGGTCTTTTGTAACTAGGTCAAGAGTACGGTGTAACTACTGACATATACAGGGGACATATGACCAGAGTTGTAGAACCCATACCAAGATTCCTGGAATGAGTCCCGTAATTTTCTAAAGCTAACTTCGACGAGACTGAACTTGGGTTTATGAGTGCACATTTACTGATTTTATGTGTGAAAGAGAGTGGAATTTTTATCCTGTCAAAGCACGCTAAAATATATATGAGACTACCTCTTCTAAAGTGTTTCCATATTTAATGGCTGATGCTTCTTAAAGACAGGATAGTTGCCATTAGGTTTAATTTCGTGTGCTGGCAAATTTGTCAACTTACTAAATTAGTTTTAAAAAATTGGCTTCGGAATCGTGTGAATCTGTGTGATACCTGAAGAATGAATCTTTTCATTAAGTCTTACGTCGTTATTTGGGTTCATAAGCCAGAATCTATAATTTTTATTAAATAAATACCGGCACTTATTTCAATTCGATAAATAAATGCCTCTTCTAATAGTCTTAAAAAATACTAACGCTGAAGCATTGGAAGAGAGGAATGAAACCCTGAATGTTTAGACTGTGCAAGTGCAGTTTTGATTTTGAAATTAATGTATGAACAATAAAATGGTATAAAATACCGACAGGTTGTTAGGTAAGACACATATGCAACAGTTAGGTATCTTTATTTCGAAACGTTTCGCCTACACAGTAGGCTTCTTCAGTCGAGTACAGAAAAGTTGATAGAAGCAGAAGAGACTTGAAGACGATGTAATCAGTCCATCACCCTTAAAGTTTTGAGGTGGTCAGTCCCTCAGTCTGGAGAAGAGTATTGTTCCATTGTCTGGAATAATATGGAGTTGAAGTGACAGGATGGAGCCTTATATAGCGCCAGGAGGTGAGACGTAGGTCACTAGTAGAGTAAGAATGTAGACATTGAGAGGTCAAGTCCCTCTCAAATCCAGCCATTCTCACTAGTAGAGGTTGTTGAAGTGGTTCCAAGTCTGTACCAAGATACCCTTGTGTTGCAGTGTCTGACAGAGTGAACAATAAAATGGTATAAAATACTCGACTGAAGAAGCCTACTGTGTAGGCGAAACGTTTCGAAATAAAGATACCTAACTGTTGCATATGTGTCTTACCGAAATTAATGTATACTAACATTGTTACTAAAAATTAGTACCGTTGGGTTCAGATCAATTACTGTAGTGTGACAACTGTCAGTGTGAAAAACAAAGGCACAATACCGTGACTGGAACAATACACAAATAACCTGGACATAGGAGAGAGAAGCTTATGACGACGTTTCGGTCCGACTTGGACCATTTACAAAGTTACGCTGTGTGATTTTGTAAATGGTGCAAGTTGGACCGAAATGTTGTCATAAGTTCATCTCTCCTTTGTGCGGGTTATTTGTGTAGTCAGACATCGTGTTGGTAGACTTAATTAAAAGAAAGTTGAACTTTAATTTTGAGCTGTGTAAATTCTAATTTGCCAGGTTTGTTAAATTCGTTTCCCCGTGACACCTAGAGAATGCCTCTTCTGCTCGGCTTCACACACTAAGCACTGGTATACCTTAAAAATAAAATCGTTTTTATATCTGAACTTTGTTGCACTGGTGCCAATATGCCGATTATATATATATATATATATATATATATATATATATATATATATATATATATATATATATATATATATATATATATATATATATATATATAATTAGAATGCTTAAAAAAATATTTTTATGAGATTGAAGAAAATTGAAAATAGAACAGAACTGCAAAACTGTAACTAAAAAAAAAAAATGAAAATTCACATTTTTATGCCATTTGTAATTTCTACAACTTTAGTGATCCCTGAAATACCATATTTTTTTATAATTTTTTTTTTCTGACAATGCCGGTCATGTCGTTAGCTACAGTGTTCATGTTTTTGTTCATGTTTTTTCCACCAACTTCTCCAAGCCTTTTATAAATAAGCGCACTTAGGAAGGGAAGCTCATGGCGTTGCGGTCGTAACCTGACCTAAACGCCGTCGTAAACTTCCTCTCCTGAGGGCAGGTTATTTTGTGAATTGTTCCACCAACACTTTTGTCTTTTAGCCTCGAAGCCCTTTGGTTTGTAACTTCAGAATGCCTTGCCCGATAGGTTTTAAATTTACAACCTCGGTGAATCATAACTAGAGAAAGATTCTTGGAATAATTTCCAAGTGCAGGTGCCTTCTGCTCAGTGTTATGCAGACTATTTCTGAAATTGGTTTTCTTATGATAACTTTAGGAAGCCTCTTCTGATTGGCTTCAAAAATTCAATAACTGCGCTTTCTGCTTAGAAGGTTGAAAATATTAGAGATGTAAGTACTGCTTTGCCAGTTTTAATATCGAAATGGTATGGTATTATTTAGTATTTAGTAAGTGTAGTATGCCTCAATAAGGGTACCTACATGCAGATGAGGGGCTCTTGATCCAAGGAATTGAACATTCCCCCACTTGGATTGAATCTGAATTTTTCCCACTCCCTAGGGGTTACATGACCCATGAGAGTTTAGCGCTTACCCATGGTAAAAGAAATCTTAATGTTATTTGTCTTAATTCCTGATGCGTCTTATGAAGTGGTTTATGCTTTTTAAGGGTTTTAGGCCCTTTAGGTGCAAATAACCGGAGAATGCATCTTTCGGTCGGCTACAAACTTTTAGTGAAGTTTTACTCTTACTAGAAGCTTTTCCTTAATATAGGGTTGTATAAATTGAAATGGGCTAATTTTCTCAGACAAATTAGTTACATGGAAATATCTGGAGAATGTGTCTTCTGATCACGAAATAGTCATAGTAGGCTTATTCTTGTTGTTATATATATATATATATATTATATATATCTTATGCGCCCATGGGGAGTGTGTGCTCTCAAGACAATTTTAAAGAATACTGAATGTTATGTCCCCAAAACATAAGAACATAAGAAAGAAGGAACACTGCAACAGGCCTACTGACCCATGCGAAGCAGGTCCATGTCCCCCTCCCCCGGATTAGTTCAATGACTCACCTAGTCAGGTCACTTCCACTCAAGGAAGGAGCACGGCATCAGACCTAGTAGCACAAGCTAGTCAGGTCCAAATCAAACCCACCCACACCCACCCACACCCACTCATGTATTTATCTAACCTATTTTTAAAACTACACAACGTTTTAGCCTCAATAACTGTACTCGGGAGTTTGTTCCACTCATCCACAACTCTATTACCAAACCAGTGCTTTCCTATATCCTTCCTGAATCTGAATTTTTCCAACTTGAAACCATTGCTGCGAGTCCTGTTTTGGCTGGAAATTTTCAGCACACTATTTACATCCCCTTTATTTATTCCTGTTTTCCATTTATACACCTCGACCATATCCCCCCTAATTCTACGCCTTTCGAGAGAGTGCAGATTCAGGTCCCTCAGTCTATCCTCATAGGGAAGATTTCTAATACATGGGATCATCTTTGTCATCCTCCTCTGTACGTTTTCCAGAGCATTTATATCCTTTCTGCAATTCGGTGACCAAAACTTTCTGATACGTTTATTTATTTAAATACTTAAACCTTAAAAGTTGATCAGTTTTAGATTAGGTGAGGTTTGTCAGGAAGCAGAAAAAGTGTTTCCTTACTCGGGTCTTACTCATATGATCAGCCGCAGCTGGAGCTTTTGGTCATCTGACCGAGGCCTTCCGCTAGCTTACCGGTTCACCCATTTAAAATATATGGTTATCATTATAACCATTAGATACTAAGGTGGCTCAGTCTTGTAGAAAAGTTTGGACTGATTTCGGCGTGTGTGTGTGTGTGTGTGTGTGTGTGTGTGTGTGTGTGTGTGTGTGTGTGTGTGTGTCTGTCTGTCTGTCTGTCTGTCTGTGTGTACTCACCTAGTTGTGGTTGCAGGGGTCGAGTCATAGTTCCTGGCCCCGCCTCTTCACTGGCCGATACTAGGTCACTCTGCTCCATGTGTTTTATCGTACCTCTTCTTAAAGCTATGTATGGATTCTGCCTCCACTACATCGCTTCCTAGACTATTCCACTTCCTGACAACTCTGTGATTTAAGAAATACTTCCTAACATCCCTGTGATTCATCTGAGTCTTCAACTTCCAATTGTGACCCCTTGTTGCTGTGTCCTATCTCTGGAACATCCTGTCTGTGTCCACCTTCTCGATTCCACTCAGTATTTTATATGTCGTTATCATATCACCTCTTATCTCTCCTGTCTTCCAGTTTCGTCAAGTCGATTTCCCTTAGCCTGTCCTTGTAGGACATACCCCTTAGCTCCGGGACTAGTCATGTTCCAAACCTCTGCACTTTCTCTAGTTTCCTCACATGCTTGGTTAGGTGATGGTTCCAACTGGCGCTGCATATTCCAATATAGGCCTAACGTACAGTGTAGAGGGTCCTGAATGACTCCTTATTTAGATGTCAGAATGCTGTTTTTAGGTTTGCCAGGCGCCTGTATGCTGCAGCAGTTATTTGGTTGATGTGCGCCTCAGGAGATGTGCCCGGTGTTATACTGACCCCAAGATCCTTTTCCTTGAGTGAGGTTTGTAGGCTCTGGCCCCCTAGATTGTACTCTGTCTGTGGTCTTCTTTGCCCTTCCTCAATCTTCATGACTTGTCTTTTGGTGGGGTTGAACTCCACGAGCCATTTACTGGACCAGGCCTGCAGCCTGTCTCGAGATCCCTGTAGTTCTGCCTGGTCCTCGTCTGACTGATTTCTTCTCATTAACTTCACATCATCCGCAAACAGGGACACTTAGAAGTCTATTCCTTCCGTCATGTCATTCACAAATATCAGAAACAGCACCGGTCCTAGGATTGATCCCTGTGGCACCCCGCTCGTTGCAGGCGCCCGCTCTGACACCTCGCCACGTACCATGATTCGCTGTTGTCTTCTTGACAGGTATTCCCTGATCCATTGTAGTCCCTTCCCTGTTATCCTTGCTTGGTCCTCCAACTTTTGCACTAATCTCTCGTGTGGAACTGTGTCAAACGCTTTCTTACAATCCAAGAAAATTCAGTCTACCCACCCCTCTCTCTCTCTTGTGTTACTGCCGTCACCCTACCATAGAACTCCAGAAGATTTGTGACACAGGATTTCCCATCCCTGAAACCGTGCTGGCTGTCGTTGATAAGCTCATTCCTTTCTAGGTGCTCCACCACTCTTTCCTGATAATTTTCTCCTTGACCTTGAATACTATACACGCCAGTGACACTGGTCTGTAGTTTAATGCTTCGTGTCTGTTTCCTTTTTTAAAAATTGGGACTACATTTGCTGTCTTTCATACTTTCGGTAGTAGTCCTGTTTCGATAGATGGTTTGAAGATTGTTGTTAGCGGTACACAAAGCGCCTCTTCCTCTCTCAGGACCCACGGAGATATGTTATCCGGCCCCATCGCCTTTGAGGTATGTAGCTCGCTTAGAAAGAGTCTTCACTTCTTCCTCGGTTGTATGTATTGTGTCCAACACTTGTAATATAATAACAATAATAATAATAATAATAATAATAATAATAATAATAATAATATCTTTATTTACTACAAGTACATGTACATGGTATACAGGCCTAGCTGACATCAGTGATATACTACTATATAGAAAGCCTCTAGTTATGCTGAGCATTTCGGGCAAATTAGGTCAGTGTCCCAGGATGCGATCCACACCAGTCGACTAACACACAGGTACCTATTTTACTGATGGGGAACATAGGCAACAGGTGGAAAGAAACACGCCCAATGTTTCTACTCTGGCTGGGAATCGAACCCAGGCCCTCGCCGTGTGAAGCGAGAGCTTTAACCACCAGAGATGGTGTACCTCACCTCTGTGCCTTTCAGGAGGCCCTTTAGTCTCCTCTGTGAATACTTCTTTGAATCTCATATTGAGCTCCTCACATACTTCGCGGTCATTTTTTGTGACCTCCTCTCCTTCCTCAGTTCGATTATCTGGTCCTTGACTGTTGTTTTCTTCCTGATGTGGCTGTACAACAGCTTTGGGTCAGATTTGGCTTTTGCTGCTGTGTCATTCTCGTATAATCTTTGGGCCTCCCGTCTTACCTGTGCATATTCATTTCTGGCTCTACGACTGGTCTCCTTATTCTCCTGGGTCCTTTGCCTTCTATACTTCTTCCATTCTTTAGCACACTTGGTTTTGGCCTCCCTGCACCTTTGGGTAAACCACGGGCTCGTCCTGGGGTTTTCCTTATTCCTGTTACCCTTGGGAACAAACCCCAGCTTCCTTGCATATTGTCACATATTCCATCATCTTGTTTACTGACTTCCCTGCCAGTTCTCTGTAAAACTGAACCCCGTTCAGGAAGTTCTTCATGCCTGCGTAGTCCCCTTTCTTGTAATTTAGCTTCGCTAGTGTGTGTGTGTGTGTCTACTCACCTACGTGTGGTTACACTTCCTCAACCAGGTATGCTTCCTTGCCAGCGTGCTATATGCGATCAGAGGGAAACGACGTGCACAGGAAACGTTGCACATGATGCCCTCTGGCCTTGCAATTTTAAGCCATTACTTCAATAGGCACCTCATTACACATCATCATAGCACATTATTAACTAATAGCAGATAATGTCCGATATATATATATATATATATATATATATATATATATATATATATATATATATATATATATATATATATATATCGTGCCTCATAGGTAAAACTGGCCAATTAGCAAGAACTCATTTAAAATTAAGTCCTTTCTAAAATTTTCTCTTATACGTTTAAAAATGTATTTTTTTCATTAATGTTACTGTAAAAATTTATAATTTTGCACCAAAAGAATCTTAGAAAACTTACCTAACCTTATTATACAATCCCAATTTATTTTAGCCTAATAAGTTAATACTAAGCAAACACAATGAAATATATTTTTTTCGTTAGGTTCAGAATGATTTTGGCGAAATTATTGCATACACAAATTTTCACTTGTCTTATATGGCAAGATGAGCGTTGCTATTTAAACCAAGATAGCAAGTTCTGCCTATTCGGCACGACATATATATATATATATATATATATATATATATATATATATATATATATATATATATATATATATATATATATATATATGTGTGTGTGTGTGTGTGTGTGTGTGTGCAAAACAACCACTCTGAAAGAATAGAAAAATTCCAAGCGCTTTCGTGACTACTCACATTATCAAGTTCCTTGATAATGTGAGTAGTCACGAAAGCGCTTGGAATTTTTCTATTCTTTCAGAGTGGTTGTTTTGCATATTCTGAAATCACCTGTTTACTGTGATCTTATTGCATATATATATATATATATATATATATATATATATATATATATATATATATATATATATATATATATGTATATAGTAATGAAATCACGAAACAAGTAGTACAGAAATATTACCAAACTGCAGCCAGCTGGGATTAGATCCTGCAACTTTCTTCCTCCTCAAGAGACAGAAAAAAGTTCATATCGTCTTATCCACTTAACCAGCGATCCTTCCATAATCAACACTTAGCTCTGTTGTCGCTTTATTTCTAGTTGAATGTTTTATTTGCAACCGGGTGTTATTTCGTCGATTGAGCGTTTTATGCCTAGATTGGCGTTTTATTTCGTCACTTAAACGTTATATTTCCTAAGAACCTTTTACTTTGGCACTGAGTGCTTTATTTTTAGTTTCGTGTTTTATTTGCTCAGCTGACATTATCTCAGTGCCCATTACAGACATTTATCACCACTTGACATTAGAAGTAACCAAGAACATGTTAACAACTTTTACTGCCTTATTTTACAAGTTGCTTCACGAAACTCAAGTTAGTGAGGTAGATGGGTTAGTGAGGTAGATGGGTTAGTGAGGTAGATGCGTTAGTGAGGTAGATGGGTTGCTGAGGTAGATAGAATTGTCGAGAACACGTTTATTAGCATAGAACTTGTCTACTGTCATTTTTTCTCTAAATGTACTGCTGACTTTAGTGAAAGAATGACACACGATGTTAATCAAGATTATATCGTGGCAACGTCTCTCGTGGTATAGAGATTTATCAAGCTTTCCACGGAGCGAAACGTTGTCTCAATAAAACTTGTACGTCAACGTGTGTCTTTTCACTAATATAATGCTATCTTCATATTACTGTGAGTGATCCAGAGTCAATTGTTCTTCCTTGTGAGGCGCGGAGAGAAACTTGCTCCCAGGGGGACTAGTTCACCGTGTCATTTAATATCAGGTTAATTGCTCCACACCAAAAAACTTTATGACAAACGTGTGTGTTTTTTGTTGAAAATGAAATAATTAACACGTAGGCCGTTTCACACCAAATCAGGCTGAGGCAACAGAAGAAAAACTTTACGATCACTCGCTTCCCCAGCAGACTTCATAGTGGTTCCTGTCTTTCACTTTTCGAGATACACTGAATCTCCAGACTGCTGTCTCCTCATTCTATTCCACCCAGAGCAGCGCGAGGTAGATTGTACTACCCGACAGCCTTCCTTTTCTTAGGCTCGGTAAGGTTTGTCAGTAAACAGTGTTTCCTGACGTGGGTGTTAGTCTTATGATGACCCTCATCTGGAGCTTCTCGTCATCCGATCGAGGCCTCACACTTGTGTAGACTAGAGGGTGCATGCGTGGGTGAATGTCTGATTAGCTGATCCAGTCAAACCAATTCATCCCAGAAACCTGCCATATCATTTCTCCATTTCTAGCTAACTGAATGCTTACCTCTAGTTTACGCAGGGCAGTATAGTAAGTCGGTTGCAGAAATAGTTGTGTCTCTGGTGAGCTGGAGACTGTAATAAGACCCTGCACACTAGTCAGCCCTCACAACGTACAAAAATGCACATTTAACGATACTATCAATGAGTAATTACTGTCGTGAATTGTGGGGTCTATATCGTTCTAGCAAAGAATTCCTGAGGCACTTGGTATCAGTCACAGATCTGCTTCCGGCTCTGTCCATTTGGGAAGCTACCGATTTTTTATGTGGTCAACCGTAAAGGGGTTTAATTCTTGTTGTTACGTTTTAACGAATGTCAGACTACTTCACTGTACTGGCTTAGTGTAGGATAAGTGGCCCTGTAACTAGGTAGTTGCTATTTCAGCTTAATTAGTAGAGTCCGTCCACTCGCCTCTTCACTCGAGAACAGGGTTTTGTAACTGAGACCTGGGTGTCAGGCATGGGTCGCTGTGTGTAGGCAGTGGGCACTCATGGCTGACCGGAACAAGTGCTCACTGTTCACAGTTGTGTAGGTTGTGAAAGATAATCATAAGTATTAAGCTAAATTACTCTAACTCTAGCTTAGTTTTAATACTTATAAGAGTAGTAAAATACATTTGTCTATGGAGGCTTCATTACTAAATTAGTCTTACACATTAAGAGCGGATAGGGAAATGTGGTGACATCGACCGTAGGCATATGTCCCCACAGCTCGCCCTCTATTTCCCCGCATCCCCTTTTTTCTCGTCCTTCTTAGGGGGTCTAAAGGTTTGGGAAATCAGTTGACTTCTGATTTTTCACTCTACTGGATTACCACCCATTTAAAAATTCTAGTTATGATTATAATCATATTTTATTGTTCCTTTTTCCGGCGCCTTTCATAATGTTGGAGGATGGTTGGCGCACATTGAGACAAGACACAGTTGATCTGGGAACTGTTTTTAATGTATGCAGATGAATGCGTTTGCTTTCGTGACCCATTGTTTACTAGTTTTGTGTTTGCAGCCCCATCCATCTTTAATATTTAGGACACATCAAAGCATCAGACACCCTAAATGCGCGCGCGCTGTGTACTCGTGCATATGTGGCTGCAGGGGCTGAGTCGTGGCTCCTGGTCCAGCCTCTCAACTTGCCGTTTATTAGATTCACTCCCTCCTGGCCTCTTGGGCTCTCTCATACCTGCTCTTAAACTTGTATATGGAGCCGTTCTCTACAACTTATACATCGAGATCATTCCCCTTTCCGACCACCCTGAGACTGAAGAAATACTTCCTGACATCCCTGTGGCTCAATTGTTATTTTTTAACTCCAGCTGTGTCTCTACGTTCGTGTTTCTTGCCTCTCAAACAGCTTGTCCCTGTCTACCCTATCAATTCCACTACCTATTTCATCTTCCAATATCGTCAGATATAATTATTACCCTCTCCTCACAGTTCAAGCCTATTAACCCAGAAACAAGCCTTGTTTAGCACTTATGCATTTTCTCCAGTTTCTTAACATGCTTTCTCAGTTGTGGGTGTCATATGACATATGTCGAATAAAGTGCCCGGAAAGACTCTTTGTTGAGATTCCTGAAGGCCACTCTTAGATTAGCCAGGCGAGCATTGGCTATAAAGGTTATTCGTTTGATGTGAACTTCTGCTAGTCACTATGCAAACATCTAGGTCTTTCTCACTCTGTGAGGTCTGTAAACTCTGTTCCCTGAGTCTATTCTCCGTGTTGGATCTTCGGTCCCCTTCCCAGATCTTCATACCTTCAGTTTCCTAAGGTTGAATTCAAGCAACCATTTATCTCACCACTCTTGCAGTGTGTCCATATTTAATTATAGCCTT